>NC_060178.1:3595942-3619464 GCF_021184085.1 Oncorhynchus gorbuscha | reverse complement strand
CAGCTAGTTACAACTAGACAACACTGATACAGCTAGGTTTACCATTTACCAACCACTGATACAGCTGGGTTACAACTAGACAACACTGATACGGCCTAGGTTACCATTTACAACACTGATACAGCTAGGTTACCATTTACAACTGGACAACACTGATACAGCTAGGTTACAACTAGACAACACTGATACAGCTAGGTTACCATTTACAACTAGACAACACTGATACAGCTAGGTTACCATTTGACAACACTGATACAGCTAGGTTACCATTTACAACTAGACAACACTGATACAGCTAGGTTACAACTAGACAACACTGATACAGCTAGGTTACCATTTACAACACTGATACAGCTAGGTTACCATTTCTGGCACTGATACAGCTAGGTTACCATTTACAACTAGACAGCTTGCCTGATACAGCTGGGTTACAACCAGACAACACTCGATACAGCTGGGTTACCAGAGCTTACAACTAGACAACACTGATACAGCTAGGTTACCATTTACAACACTATTCTACCTGACTAAGGTTACCAGAAACTTTAAACTAGACAACACTGATACAGCTAGGTTACAACTAGACAACACTGATACAGCTAGGTTACCATTTACAACACTGATACAGCTAGGTTACCATTTACAACACTGATACAGCTAGATTTACCATTTACAACACACTAGATACAGCTAGGTTATCATTTACAACACTAGTCAGCTAGTTTACCATTTACAACTAGACAACACTGATACAGCTAGGTTACCATTTACAACTAGACAACACTGATACAGCTGGGTTATAATTTACAACACTGATACAGCTGGGTTACCATTTACAACACTGATACAGCTAGGTTACCATTTACAACTGACAACACTGATACAGCTAGGTTACCATTTACAACTAAGACAACACTGATACAGCTAGGTTACCATTTACAACACTGATACAGCTAGGTTACCATTTACAACACTGATACAGCTAGGTTACCATTTACAACACTGATACAGCTAGGTTACCATTTACAACTAGACAACACTGATACAGCTAGGTTACAACTAGACAACACTGATACAGCTAGGTTACAACTAGACAACACTGATACAGCTAGGTTACCATTTACAACTAGACAACACTGATACAGCTAGGTTACCATTTACAACTAGACAACACTGATACAGCTAGGTTACAACTAGACAACACTGATACAGCTAGGTTACCATTTACAACTAGACAACACTGATACAGCTAGGTTACAACTAGACAACACTGATACAGCTAGGTTACCATTTACAACTAGACAACACTGATACAGCTAGGTTACCATTTACAACTAGACAACACTGATACAGCTAGGTTACAACTAGACAACACTGATACAGCTAGATTACAACTAGACAACACTGATACAGCTAGGTTACAACTAGACAACACTGATACAGCTAGGTTACCATTTACAGCTAGAGAACACTGATACAGCTAGGTTACAACTAGACAACACTGATACAGCTAGGTTACCATTTACAATTAGACAGCACTGATCAAATCAAATCAAATTTATTTATATAGCCCTTCGTACATCAGCTGATATCTCAAAGTGCTGTACAGAAACCCAGCCTAAAACCCCAAACAGCAAACAATGCAGGTGTAAAAGCACGGTGGCTAGGAAAAACTCCCTAGAAAGGTCAAAACCTAGGAAGAAACCTAGAGAGGAACCGGGCTATGTGGGGTGGCCAGTCCTCTTCTGGCTGTGCCGAGTAGAGATTATAACAGAACATGACCAAGATGTTCAAATGTTCATAAATGACCAGCATGGTTGAATAATAGTAAGGCAGAACAGTTGAAACTGGAGCAGGAGCATGGCCAGGTGGACTGGGGACAGCAAGGAGTCCTCATGTCAGGTAGTCCTGGGACATGGTCCTAGGGCTCAGGTCCTCCGAGAGAGAAAAAGAAAGAGAGAAGGAGAGAATTAGAGAACGCACACTTAGATTTACACAGGACACCGAATAGGACAGGAAAAGTACTCCAGATAAACAAACTGACCCTAGCCGCCCGACACATAAACTACTGCAGCATAAATACTGGAGGCTGAGACAGGAGGGGTCAGGAGACACTGTGGCCCCATCCGAGGACACCCCCGGACAGGGCCAAACAGGAAGGATATAACCCCACCCACTTTGCCAAAGCACAGCCCCCACACCACAGCTAAGTTACCATTTACAACTAGACAACACTGATACAGCTAGGTTACCATTTACAACTAGACAACACTGATACAGCTAGGTTACAACTAGACAACACTGATACAGCTAGGTTACAACTAGACAACACTGATACAGCTTAGGTTACAACTAGACAACACTGATACAGCTAGGTTACCATTTACAACACTGATACAGCTAGGTTACCATTTACAACTAGACAACACTGATACAGCTAGGTTACAACTAGACAACACTGATACAGCTAGGTTACAACTAGACAACACTGATACAGCTAGGTTATCATTTACAACTAGACAACACTGATACAGCTAGGTTACAACTAGACAACACTGATACAGCTAGGTTATCATTTACAACACTGATACAGCTAGGTTACCATTTACAACTAGACAACACTGATACAGCTAGGTTATCATTTACAACACTGATACAGCTAGGTTACCATTTACAACTAGACAACACTGATACAGCTAGGTTACCATTTACAACACTGATACAGCTAGGTTACCATTTACAACACTGATACAGCTAGGTTACCATTTACAACACTGATACAGCTAGGTTACCATTTACAACACTGATACAGCTAGGTTATCATTCATAACAACCCTACTGTGGTTCCATGTTCATAACAACCGTACTGTGGTTCCATATTCATAACAACCCTACTGTGGTTCCATATTCATAACAACCCTACTGTGGTTCCATATTGTAACAACTCTACTGTGGTTCCATATTGTAACAACCCTACTGTGGTTCCATATTCATAACAACCCTACTGTGGTTCCATGTTCCATGTTGTAACAACCCTACTGTGGTTCCATATTCATAACAACCCTACTGTGGTTCCATATTGTAACAACTCTACTGTGGTTCCATATTGTAACAACCCTACTGTGGTTCCATATTGTAACAACCCTACTGTGGTTCCATGTTCCATGTTGTAACAACCCTACTGTGGTTCCATATTGTAACAACCCTACTGTGGTTCCATATTGTAACAACCCTACTGTGGTTCCATGTTCCATGTTGTAACAACCGTACTGTGGTTCCATATTCATAACAACCCTACTGTGGTTCCATATTGTAACAACTCTACTGTGGTTCCATATTGTAACAACCCTACTGTGGTTCCATATTGTAACAACCCTACTGTGGTTCCATGTTCCATGTTGTAACAACCCTACTGTGGTTCCATATTCATAACAACCCTACTGTGGTTCCATGTTCCATGTTGTAACAACCCTACTGTGGTTCCATATTCATAACAACCCTACTGTGGTTCCATGTTCCATGTTGTAACAACCCTACTGTGGTTCCATATTCATAACAACCCTACTGTGGTTCCATGTTCCATGTTGTAACAACCCTACTGTGGTTCCATGTTCCATGTTGTAACAACCCTACTGTGGTTCCATATTCATAACAACCCTACTGTGGTTCCATGTTCCATGTTGTAACAACCCTACTGTGGTTCCATGTTGTAACAACTCTACTGTGGTTCCATATTCATAACAACCCTACTGTGGGTTCCATGTTCTAACAACCCTACTGTGGTTCCATATTCATAACAACCCTACTGTGGTTCCATGTTGTAACAACCCTACTGTGGTTCCATATTGTAACAACCCTACTGTGGTTCCATATTCATAACAACCCTACTGTGGTTCCATATTCATAACAACCCTACTGTGGTTCCATGTTCCATGTTGTAACAACCCTACTGTGGTTCCATGTTCCATGTTGTAACAACCCTACTGTGGTTCCATGTTGTAACAACCCTACTGTGGTTCCATGTTGTAACAACTCTGTGGTTCCATATTCATAACAACCCTACTGTGGTTACATGTTGTAACAACCCTACTGTGGTTCCATGTTGTAACAACTCTACTGTGGGTTCCATATTCATAACAACCCTACTGTGGTTCCATGTTGTAACAACTCTACTGTGGTTCCATATTCATAACAACCCTACTGTGGTTCCATATTCATAACAACCCTACTGTGGTTCCATATTCATAACAACCCTACTGTGGTTCCATATTCATAACCCTACTGTGGTTCCATATTCATAACAACCCTACTGTGGTTCCATGTTCCATGTTGTAACAACCCTACTGTGGTTCCATGTTGTAACAACCCTACTGTGGGTTCCATGTTGTAACAACCCTACTGTGGGTTCCATGTTCATAAAAACTCTAGTCACTGACCCACAGCTAAAAAGCAGCCACTACTTCTTCATCTTTTGGGGCGGCAGCGTAGCCTAGTGGTTAGAGCGTTGGACTAGTAACCGGAAAGTTGCAAGTTCAAACCCCCGAGCTGACAAGGTACAAATCTGTTGTTCTGCCCCTGAACAGGCAGTTAACCCACTGTTCCTAGGCAGTCATTGAAAATAAGAATTTGTTCTTAACTGATTTGCCTGGTTAAATAAAGGTAAAAATCAAATAAAAAAATAATCTATTTAGATATTAAATCAGTTTCTCATCAGTGTGAAAGCTACTCTTCTTTTCTGCGCTTGAATACAAATGTAGTCATAGTGTGATAATAATATTATGTTCTTTCATGTCTCCAGGACAGCTAATTAGTTATAGCACGACTCAGTAATTGGAGAGGTACTAGAATGAGATAGGCAGGAACGCACACACACACAATGTTCAGCCTCGGGCTTAGCTCCTCATTCTCATTTAGAGAGGAGAAGGCGGGAGATAAGAAGAGTGGAGAAGGGGGGGGATGAGATGGGTAGAGAGGGGAGGAGAGGAGAGGAAAGGAGAAGAAGAAGGAGAAAAGAGAGGGTAGGGTAGGAGAGAGGACGAGAGGAGAAAGGAGAAGGGAGGGGAGGGGAGGAGAGGTGAAGGGCAGAGGATAGAAGAGGAGGGGAGGGTAGGAGAGAGGATGAGAGGAGAGGGAAGGAGAGGAGAGAGGAGAGGGGAGGAGAGGTGAAGGGCAGAGGATAGAAGAGGAGGTTAGAGGGGAGGTTAGGAGATAGGATGAGAGGAGAGGAGAGAGGAGACGGGAGGGGAGGAGAGGTGAAGGGCAGAGGATAGAAGAGGAGGGGAGAGGGGAGGTTAGGAGAGAGGATGAGAGGAAAGGAGAGGAGAGAGGAGACGGGAGGGGGAGGAGAGGTGAAGGGCAGAGGATAGAAGAGGAGGGGGAGAGGGAGGGTAGGAGAGAGGATGAGAGGAGAGGGAAGGAGAGGAGAGAGGAGGAGAGGTGAAGGGCAGAGGATAGAAGAGGAGGTTAGAGGGGAGGTTAGGAGAGAGGATAAGAGGAGAGGGAAGGAGAGGAGAGAGGAGACGGGAAGGGAGGAGAGGTGAAGGGCAGAGGATAGAAGAGGAGGTTAGGAGAGAGGATGAGAGGAGAGGGAAGGAGAGGAGAGAGGAGACGGGAGGGGAGGAGAGGTGAAGGGCAGAGGATAGAAGAGGAGGGGAGAGGGGAGGGTAGGAGAGAGGATGAGAGGAGAGGGAAGGAGAGGAGAGAGGAGGAGAGGTGAAGGGCAGAGGATAGAAGAGGAGGTTAGAGGGGAGGTTAGGAGAGAGGATAAGAGGAGAGGGAAGGAGAGGAGAGAGGAGACGGGAGGGGAGGAGAGGTGAAGGGCAGACGATAGAAGAGGAGGTTAGGAGAGAGGATGAGAGGAGAGGGAAGGAGAGGAGAGAGAGGAGACGGGAGGGGAGGGAGAGGTGAAGGGCAGAGGATAGAAGAGGAGGTTAGAGGGGAGGGTAGGAGAAAGGATGAGAGGGAAGGAGAGGAGAGAGGAGACGGGAGGAGAGAGTTGAGGTGAAGGGCAAAGGATAGAAGAGGAGGTTAGAGGGGAGGGTAGGAGAGAGGATGAGAGGGAAGGAGAGGAGAGAGGAGATGGGAGGAGAGGAAAGGAGAAGAGAGGGGACGAGGAGACGGGAGGGAGGAGTGGAGCAGAGTAACACTTGACAAGGAGAGGCGTGGGAGAGTCAACAATAGCGGGAACACCGCAGCCCACACGCTAAAGTGACGAGGGAACTTGAAGCAGGCAACATGACTCAGGCCTTCCACAACAAAGCCCAAGGACATGCAGTCAGCGGACTGTTCTAGAAGACGGCAGCGCACGTGCATGTCAAATAGCACTCTGTCTCAGAGTGACCTACGTAGCGAATAGGGTGCCATTTGGCATGTCCACATTATAGCCTTTCTGTGAGACTCACACATCACAGCTCCAACAGTACAGTCTCGCTGCCTCGTCTAAAAGCTACTGAGCACAGTTGATGGTGCACATAGAGTATAAATGTCATGCATTCAAGATGATACGCTACACACAATATAATACACAAAAGTATGTGGACACCCATTAAAATGAGTGGATTCGTAGACATAGATAAACATTGGCAGTAGAATGAAGACCTCAGTGACTTTCAACGTGGCACCGTCACCTTTTCCAACAAGTCAGTTCATCAAATTTCTGCCCTGCTAGGTTCCGACCCGTCAGCACAAGTACTGTTCGCCGGGAGTTTCATGAAATGGGCACACAAGCCTAATATCTCCATGCCCAATGCCAAGCGTCGGCTAAAGTGGTGTAAAGCTCTCCGCCATTGGACTCTGGAGCAGTGGAAACGCATTCTCTGGAGTGATGAATCCCGCTTCACCATCTGGCAGTCCGAATCTTGATTTGGCGGATGCCAGTAGAACGCTACCTGCCCCAATGCATAGTGCCAACTGTAAAGTTTGGTGGAGGATGAATAATTGTCTAGGGGCCCTTAGTTCCAGTGAAGGGAAATTTTAACGCTTCAGCATACAGAGTCAAAGTCTACTCCCCTTCGTCCGTGATTGGTCAACTGTAGGGATGACGCGAGTTTCATCTTCTTGTTGATTCAGTACCAAACTCAGGGGAGAAAGATGGCGGAGGTGGATGCAGTTCCAATCAAGCAGCGTGCACGAACAAAATTTGGTGAAGAGGAATGGTCTGAATGGACAACAGTAGTAGCGAGAACTGGACCAAAAAAGGAAATTATCTAAAATTGTAGTTGAGGATACGTTTATGAATGACAATGAATCGCTTCTTGTTGGGATGCGTTTGTTGAGAAAGGACGCGTATGTGGGAAACCCGTTTGAGGTGTCAAAAATTGTGAAGTATGTACTTGGAAAAGTGGCGTCAGTCAGAGTGAACGGGAGTGGTCTTTATTTTGATTCATTGTATTGTTCTGAAGAACAGAGGAAAGATTGCAGGCTGAGCTTCAAAAAGAAACCCGGACAACAAGATTTGTGTTCTGAACTTTCGGAGTAGAGACACCTGTCAAAGGAGGCATCTCAGGGGAGTGACGACAGATGTTCAAGACCTGAAGATATTTCCTGGTGTGGTTGGTGCCCAGCGTCTGACCCGCTGGGTGAATGGAGAAAAGAAGAAAAGTCTGTCGGTACAGTCGTTTTCTGATAAAGAGTAAATACCGACGCATGTGAAGCTTATGTAAGATACGCTGTAAGAGCTTTCATTCCTAAACCCTTTGCAGGTGTAACGATTTAGCCATGATTCAGGTGTGCAGACGGATTATGAGTATACTTGAAAACCTGTGTGAAGCAATACCCACGGTGTTGCACTGTGGAGATCATGATCTCAGAGTTCCTGGGAGTGCCCTGTAAAGATGAAGGAGATTGAGGTGGGGGGATCATGATCCCAGAGTTCCTGGAGTGCCCTGTAAGGATGAAGGAGATTGAGGTGGGGGGGATCATGATCCCAGAGTTCCTGGAGTGCCCTGTAAGGATGAAGGAGATTGACGTGGCAAAAAAAGTTACGAGCAGTTAATTGAATGACGTGATTCAAATAATTGAGAAAACAATTGATGCTAGTGAAGACATGGTGGTGACTTGAGACACTACCATACTGATGGGAGATAAGATCTCAGATGAGCCCCATCCCCCCATTTTGTTACATTCCCCAGCAAGAAACAAAAAAATGTTTACTTAAACAGAAGTGGGAACTAACAAAGAGTCACTGACAACAACCGAAACATAGCATGTGGGGTTTTAGGAGGGGTTCTGAAAGACACTTATAGGGGTATTGACTCGAAACAACTGGAACCTAAAAGTAGCCCAAGAAGATGCAAACTAAATTAAAACCCACACCAAACTTAACAAGACACAGAAAATCAGATAAAATTCTATTTTTTTAAATAAATCAAATAGAGAGCGCCAACTAAAGGTGTTAACCCTCCACATCTCTCAAATCAACCGGAACACTGGGCCAGCCGCTTTAAAAACACCTACTGACTAACGAGATGACAAGTCAGCACAGGTAACACCTACTGACTAACGAGATGACAAGTCAGCACAGGTGTAACAATTACTGACTAACGAGATGACAAGTCAGCACAGGTGTAACACCTACTGACTAACGAGATGACAAGTCAGCGCAGGTGTAACACATACTGACTAACGGATGACAAGTCAGCACAGGTGTAACATACTGACTAACGAGATGACAGTCAGCACAGGTGTAACACATACCGACTAACGAGATGACAAGTCAGCACAGGTGTAACACATACTGACCTAGATGACAAGTCAGCACAGGTGTAACACATACTGACTAACGAGATGACAAGTCAGCACAGGTGTAACACCTACTGACTAACGATGACAAGCCAGCACAGGTGTAACACCTACTGACTAACGAGATGATAGTCAGCACAGGTGTAACACATACTGACTAACGAGATGACAAGTCAGCACAGGTGTAACACATACTGACTAACGAGATGACAAGCCAGCACAGGTGTAACACCTACTGACTAACGAGATGACAAGTCAGCACAGGTGTAACACATACTGACTAACGAGATGACGCCTGGGCACCCCACGTGCTAACGTCCAACCTCGAAAATCAAAGTGGAAAACCAAAGCCTGCTAACATCTATGTTAAACACACCGAGCGAACAAGCAAAGCCATATATCTTAATGTTTGGCTCTGAGTGCGCCTGCCCTACCGCCCTCCACACACGATAAGACAGAAGAAAGGAGAAATCACATTGGAACATTAACGATCTTATTTACTAATAAGACTATAATTACAACACAAAAATATGCTACCCATCTAATATCAAGTTAAATAAAGTACAAATTGGACAAAGGTAGGCTAAAGATTACTTTCACTATGACGGGGAGAGAAATGACTGACATCAATCATTACCACCACATCCAGATAGACCTGTCTCAAGACTGGGCTACTCACTCCGTGGCGCCGGTGCCGTTGACAGGTTTCCATCGGGAATAGGGTTGAGTTGATCGGTTCAGGCTTTTTCTTCTCCTCTGCATCCTGTCTTCCACACTTTAAAAAAAACTTGTTTATAAAAACGATAAACCCGACCAGACAAAACAACCGGGTGTTTACTTTGCTGCCTGTCAAAAAACAATCCAAAATCGTCGGGGGTTAAATAATTCACCCGAATGATAGGTGAATCAATTGAAATTATAGTTAATTGAGGCGGATATTCTCTGACTTTGTGCAAAAATAATCAAATATAAGATTACTGAACAGACTAGATGACAGTGAAAGACAGAGACGATTGTTTTATATCTTCTCTACTTGTTAACGAGAAGATGGGAATGGTTTGTGAGATGTGACGTCACGCCAATATTTACACCGGTCTTCCGGGCAGCGTCGTGTGGAGAAGTGCGTCTCCCTATTGGACCACAGTGGTATTACCATACTGTACACGAATAACTCTACGGAGTAACAGAAGAAGAAGGATTTCTTTACAAGACTAACCCCATCCAAACCAAAAAGCTAAATGTTTCCTAGTTGAAAATCTCGTTCGATTTTTTTTTTTCTCCATAAATGTTAGAAGTGTAGGCCTATGCTTCGTGCTGAACAAACTATCCTTGATTATGAATAAGAGGCATGAATTTAATCTAATCCGTAATGACATAACATTCACTTAATTATTATTTTGTTTTGTTTATTTATTTCAACCTAATATCTGACATAGATGAGATGGGTATTTATTTCAACGGGGCAACGACGTGACTAATGTTTCTCGATGGACCAGTGGGTAACGCACTTCCCCTTGGAACCAAAGGATTGTGGGTTCAAATCCCAACATGGCATATTGCGATTGTGGTTGATCAGTGTAATCTGCAGTACTGAACACGTGTGCTGTTGTCCATGACGCCACAGAGAATGATACTGGTGCTCACCGACAGGACCTAACAAGTTATTGGGATTCCTGTGCGATGGTTCCATACAAAAAGAAAAAGGTGTTTTGCTAAATAATCTCTCTCACACACAATGGTTCAGAAATAAAGGTTGATAGTTGACTTTCATTACTACTGCAACTGTTGAAACGAATTTGTTGTTAGTTGATTGTGAACAGATGTGGGTGTTGGATACTTATCTGCTGCATTTGTTGAGTCATATGTCTGATACGTGGTAAATACACTTGAAGTCTGAAGATTACAGACACTTAGGTTAGGAGTCATTAAAACTAGTTTACAAACACTTAGGTTAGGAGTCATTAAAACTAGTTTACAGACACTTAGGTTAGGAGTCATTAAAACTAGTTTACATACACTGAGGTTAGGAGTCATTAAAACTAGTTTACATACACTGAGGTTAGGAGTCATTAAAACTAGTTTACAGACACTTAGGTTAGGGAGTCATTAAAACTAGTTTACAGACACTTAGGTTGGAGTCATTAAAACTAGGTTACATCCACTTAGGTTGAGTCATTAAAACTAGTTTACAGACACTTAGGTTAGGAGTCATTAAAACTAGTTTACAGACACTTAGGTTAGGAGTCATTAAAACTAGTTTACATACACTGAGGTTGGAGTCATTAAAACTAGTTTACATACACTGAGGTTGGAGTCATTAAAACTAGGTTACATCCACTTAGGTTGGAGTCATTAAAACTAGTTTACATACACTGAGGTTGGAGTCATTAAACTAGTTTACATACACTGAGGTTGGAGTCATTAAAACTAGTTTACATACACTGAGGTTAGGAGTCATTAAAACTAGTTTACATACACTTAGGTTGGGTTAGTCATTAAAACTAGTTTACATACACTTAGGTTGTCATTAAAACTAGTTTACATACACTGAGTTAGGAGTCATTAAAACTAGTTTACAGACACTTAGGTTGGAGTCATTAAAACTAGTTTACATCCACTTAGGTTGGAGTCATTAAAACTAGTTTACATACACTGAGGTTAAAACTGGAGTCATTAAAACTAGTTTACATACACTGAGGTTGGAGTCATTAAAACTAGTTTACATCCACTGAGGTTGGAGTCATTAAAACTAGTTTACAGACACTTAGGTTGGAGTCATTAAAACTAGTTTACATACACTGGTTGAGTCATTAAAACTAGTTTACATACACTGAGGTTGGAGTCATTAAAACTAGTTTACATACACTGAGGTTGGAGTCATTAAAACTAGTTTACATCCACTTAGGTTAGGAGTCATTAAAACTAGTTTACATCCACTTAGGTTGGAGTCATTAAAACTAGTTTACATACACTTAGGTTAGGAGTCATTAAAACTAGTTTACATACACTGAGGTTGGAGTCATTAAAACTAGTTTACATACACTTAGGTTGGAGTCATTAAAACTAGTTTACATACACTAGGTTGGAGTCATTAAAACTAGTTTACATACACTTAGGTTGGAGTCATTAAAACTAGTTTACATACACTTAGGTTGGAGTCATTAAAACTAGTTTACATACACTGAGGTTGGAGTCATTAAAACTAGTTTACATACACTGAGGTTGAGTCATTAAAACTAGTTTACATCCACTTAGGTTAGGAGTCATTAAAACTAGTTTACATACACTAGGTTAGAGTCATTAAAACTAGTTTACATACACTTAGGTTGTCATTAAAACTAGAGTCATTAAAACTAGTTTACATACACTTAGGTTGGAGTCATTAAAACTAGTTTACATACACTTAGGTTGGAGTTTACATACACTAAAACTAGTTTACATACACTTAGGTTGGAGTCATTAAAACTAGTTTACATACACTTAGGTTGGAGTCATTAAAACTAGTTTACATCCACTTAGGTTGGAGTCATTAAAACTCGTTTACATACACTTAGGTTGGAGTCATTAAAACTAGTTTACATACACTTAGGTTGGAGTCATTAAAACTAGTTTACATACACTGAGGTTGGAGTCATTAAAACTAGGTTACATCCACTTAGGTTGAGTCATTAAAACTAGTTTACATACACTGAGGTTGGAGTCATTAAAACTAGTTTACATCCACTTAGGGTTGGAGTCATTAAAACTAGTTTACATACACTTAGGTTGGAGTCATTAAAACTAGTTTACATCCACTTAGGTTGGAGTCATTAAAACTAGTTTACATACACTTAGGTTGGAGTCATTAAAACTAGTTTACATCCACTTAGGTTGGAGTCATTAAAACTCGTTTACATACACTTAGGTTGGAGTCATTAAAACTAGTTTACATACACAGGTTGGAGTCATTAAAACTAGTTTACATACACAGGTTGGAGTCATTAAAACTAGTTTACATCCACTTAGGTTGGAGTCATTAAAACTAGTTTACATACACTTAGGTTGGAGTCATTAAAACTAGTTTACATACACAGGTTCGAGTCATTAAAACTAGTTTACATGCACAGGTTGGAGTCATTAAAACTAGTTTACATCCACTTAGGTTAGGAGTCATTAAAACTTGTTTTTCAACCACTCCTCACATTTCTTGTTAACAAACTATAGCTTTGGGAAGTCGGTTAGGGCATCTACTTTGTGAATGACACAAGTCATTTTTTCCAACAATTGTTTACAGACAGATTATTTAGACTTATAATTCACTGTATCACAATTCCAGTGGGTCAGAAGTTTACATACACTAAATTGACTGTGCCTTTAAACAGCTTGGAAAAGTCCAGAAAATTATTTAATGGCTTTAGAAGCTTCTGATAGGCTAATTGACATAATTTGAGTCAATTGAGGTGTACCTGGGTGGATGTATTTCAAGGCCTACCTTCAAACTCTGCCTCATTGCTTGACATCATGGGAAAATCAAAAGAAATCAGCCAAGACCTCAGAAAACCGACCTCCACAAGTCTGGTTCATCCTTGGGAGCAATTTCCAAACGCCTGAAGGTACCATGTTCATCTGTACAAACAATAGTACGCAAGTATAAACACCATGGGACCACGCAGCCGTCATACCGCTCAGGAAGGAGACGCGTTCTGTCTCCTAGAGATGAACGCTACTTTGGTGCGAAAAGTGAAAATCAATCCCAGAACAACAGCAAATGACCTTGTGAAGATGTTGGAGGAAACAGGTACAAAAGTATCTATATCCACAGTAAAACAAGTCCAATATCGACATAACCTGAAGGCCGCTCAACAAGGAAGAAGCCACTGCTCCAAAACCGCCATAAAAAAAGCCAGACTACGGTTTGCAACTGCAAATGGAGACAAAGATCGTACTTTTTGGAGAAATGTCCTCTGGTCTGATGAAACAAAAGTATAACTGTTTGGCCATAATGACCATAGTTATGTTTGGAGGACAAAGGGGGAGGCTTTGCAACCCCGAAGAACACCATCCCAACCGTGAAGCACAGGGGTGGCAGCATCATGTTATGGGGGTGCTTTACTACAGGAGGGACTGGTGCACTTCACAACTAGATGGCATCACGAGGCAGGAAAATGATGTGGATATATTGAAGCAACATCTCAAGACCTCAGTCAGGATGTTAAAGCCTTCTAAAAACTGAAATGTATTTGGCTAAGGTGGATGTGAACTTTCGACTTCGACTGTATCTAAAGGAGGTTAAAAAAATAAAATGTTTAAACTTGGACAGAACTGCATGTCTTAATACCTACACACTGTTTCAGTTTCTTCTGTCATATCGTGGTTCAATGGGTAAAATTGCCATGAGCACAAATATAGCATTTGAATCTGAGGAGGCATTTGATATCACTTGATTTCACTCACACTTCTCTTCTGGGTCACTGCAGCAGAAACATATAAGAGCCCATTACTGTCATTAAAGCTGTTGTTCCAAGCAATTTGCTTTTCTCCATTTCTCTGTTGTGTCACACAGAGTTGGTTGCACGAGTACAACGACAGCGTTTTCATATTCTATCCAATTTAGGTAACTCTGTCACAGAAAAGGAAGGACGCAATAACTTAGAAACATACAAATATGATTATTTGTTATCTCATTAACCATGCATCTCTTCTGATAGAGAGCAGAGTGTTAATCTATCTTATTTCTGTTCTGTTCTATTCTATTATTTTCTATTCTATTCTATTCTGATCTGTTCTATTCTATTCTATCTCAACATATTGACTACTACCTACTGATCAGTTGTTTGTCAAACATAATACAATAATACTGCTATTTGGCATCTTCATAAGATCACGTTAAAGACCTGCTTTGGCGACAAAGAAAGTATATTTTTTAAACCTTCTGCACCCCACCCCCTTTTCCACTCAGAACAGCCTCAATTCATCGGGGCATGGACTCTACAAGGTGTCGAAAGCGTTCTACAGGGATGCTGGCCCATGTTGACCCCAATGCTTCTCACAGTTGTGGACCATTCTTGATAAACCCAGGAAACTGTTGAGAGTGAACAACCCAGCAACGTTGCAGCTCTTGTCACAAACTGGTGCGCTTGGCACCTACTACCATACACCCCGTTCAAAAGCACTTAAATCCTGACACCTACTACCATACACCCCGTTCAAAAGCACTTAAATCCTGACACCTACTACCATACACCCCGTTCAAAAGCACTTAAATCCTGACACCTATTACATTTACATTTACATTTAAGTCATTTAGCAGACGCTCTTATCCAGAGCGACTTACAAATTGGTGCATTCACCTTATGACATCCAGTGGGACAGTCACTTAACAATAGTGCATCTAAAACTTAGGGGGGTGGGGTGAGAGGGATTACTTAACCTATCCTAGGTATTCCTTAAAGAGGTGGGGTTTCAGGTGTCTCCGGAAGGTGGTGATTGACTCCGCTGTCCTGGCGTCGTGAGGGAGTTTGTTCCACCATTGGGGGGCCAGGGCAGCGAACAGTTTTGACTGGGCTGAGCGGGAGCTGTACTTCCTCAGTGGTAGGGAGGCGAGCAGGCCAGAGGTGGATGAACGCAGTGCCCTTGTTTGGGTGTAGGGCCTGATCAGAGCCTGGGAGGTACTGAGGTGCCGTTCCCCTCACAGCTCCGTAGGCAAGCACCATGGTCTTGTAGCGGATGCGAGCTTCAACTGGAAGCCAGTGGAGAGAACGGAGGAGCGGGGTGACGTGAGAGAACTTGGGAAGGTTGAACACCAGACGGGCTGCGGCGTTCTGGATGAGTTGAAGGGGTTTAATGGCACAGGCAGGGAGCCCAGCCAACAGCGAGTTGCAGTAATCCAGACGGGAGATGACAAGTGCCTGGATTAGGACCTGCGCCGCTTCCTGTGTGAGGCAGGGTCGTACTCTGCGGATGTTGTAGAGCATGAACCTACAGGAACGGGCCACCGCCTTGATGTTAGTTGAGAACGACAGGGTGTTGTCCAGGATCACGCCAAGGTTCTTGGCGCTCTGGGAGGAGGACACAATGGAGTTGTCAACCGTGATGGCGAGATCATGGAACGGGCAGTCCTTCCCCGGGAGGAAGAGCAGCTCCGTCTTGCCGAGGTTCAGCTTGAGGTGGTGATCCGTCATCCACACTGATATGTCTGCCAGACATGCAGAGATGCGATCGCCACCTGGTCATCAGAAGGGGAAAGGAGAAGATTAATTGTGTGTCGTCTGCATAGCAATGATAAGAGAGACCATGTGAGGTTATGACAGAGCCAAGTGACTTGGTGTATAGCGAGAATAGGAGAGGGCCAAGAACAGAGCCCTGGGGACACCAGTGGTGAGAGCGCGTGGTGAGGAGACAGATTCTCGCCACGCCACCTGGTAGGAGCGACCTGTCAGGTAGGACGCAATCAAGCGTGGGCCGCGCCGGAGATGCCCAACTCGGAGAGGGTGGAGAGGAGGATCTGATGGTTCACAGTATCGAAGGCAGCCGATAGATCTAGAAGGATGAGAGCAGAGGAGAGAGAGTTAGCTTTAGCAGTGCGGAGGCGCCTCCGTGATACAGAGGAGAGCAGTCTCAGTTGAATGACTAGTCTTGAAACCTGACTGATTTGGATCAAGAAGGTCATTCAGAGAGAGATAGCGGGAGAGCTGGCCAAGGACGGCACGTTCAAGAGTTTTGGAGAGAAAAGAAAGAAGGGATACTGGTCTGTAATTGTTGACATCGGAGGGATCGAGTGTAGGTTTTTCAGAAGGGGTGCAACTCTCGCTCTCTGAAGACGGAAGGGACGTAGCCAACGGTCAGGGATGAGTTGATGAGCGAGGTGAGGTAAGGGAGAAGGTCTCCGGAAATGGTCTGAGAAGAGAGGAGGGGATAGGGTCAAGCGGGCAGGTTGTTGGGCGGCCGGCCGTCACAAGACGCGAGATTTCATCTGGAGAGAGAGGGGAGAAAGAGGTCAGAGCACAGGGTAGGGCAGTGTGAGCAGAACCAGCGGTGTCGTTTGACTTAGCAAACGAGGATCGGATGTCGTCGACCTTCTTTTCAAAATGGTTGACGAAGTCATCGGGCATGGACTCTACACCTGTTCAAAAGCACTTAAATCCTGACACCTACTACCATACACCTGTTCAAAAGCACTTAAATCCTGACACCTACTACCATACACCTGTTCAAAAGCACTTACATTTTTGTCTGGCCCATTCCCTCTCTGAATGGCAGACATACACAATCCATGTCTCAATTGTCTCAAGACTTTAAAAATCCATCTATGACCTTTCACTGCAGTGGGCTAAATCAGTCACACAGTGTTTATTGGTAGTCTTAAACAAGTCTACTTTGAAACTAAAGTATCCACCTCACACACTATGGGCTCAAACAAAACAAGGCACTTGTACACTTGTCAGATATAGTTTAAAAATATTACATTTTGAGTTTGCATCCCAATATTACACTTTATATACATCACAGAAGACTGAAACGCAACAAAACTGTTTGACATAGAAACACTTTATTTCATCATTAAAAAAAATTTATAATCTTTATTCATGATGAAAAATATTAGTAACGTTCCGTCCATGAGGGCAAAGAAGGCACTTTTGGTCATTGACTGCGGGAAAGGACTATCCTGTCTCCTTCCCGTTCATCTACATCTGATTGAAGTGGATTTAACAATATCAATAAGGGATCATAGCGTTCACCTGGATTCACCTGGTCAGTCTATGTCATGGAAAGAACAGTGTGTTCCTAATGTTTTGTACACTTAGTTGTTTAGCCCTAATAGTTCTCAAACCTCTTCACAATGTTGTTGTAGCATTCCTGAGCTAGCTGACCTGATTACAGACAAAGAAATACTCCTCAGATTCATCAGCTGTCCGGGTGTCTGGTCTCAGACGGTCCTGCAGGTGAAGAAGCCGGATGTGGAGGTCCTGGGTTGTCATGGTTACACGTGGTCTGTGGATCTGGAGGTCCTGGGTTGTCATGGTTACACGTGGTCTGTGGATGTGGAGGTCCTGGGCTGGTATGGTTACACGTGGTCTGCGGTTGTGTGGTTGTGTGGCCGATTTGACGCACTGCCAAATTCTCTAAAACGATGTTGGAGGCGGCTTATGGTAGAGAAATGACCATTAAATTATCTGACAACAGCTCTGGTGGACATTCCTGCAGTCAGCTTGCAAATTGCACACTCTCCCAAAACTTGAGACATCTGTGACATTGTGTTGTGTGACAAAACGGCACAAGGTGCCTTTTAGTGTCCCAGCACAAGGTGCACCTGTGTAATGGTCATCCTGTTTAATCAGCTTGATATGCCACACCTGTAAGGTGGATGGATTATCTTGGCAAAAATAGAAATGCTCACTAACAGGGATGTAAAAAAACAATTGTGCACAACATTTTAGAGAAATATACTTTTTGTGCATATGGAAAATGTCTGGGATCTTTTATTTCAGCTCATGAAACATGTGACCAACACTTTACATGTTGCATTTATATTTGTGTATTTTTGTTCAATATAAATGGCAGATTCTGAATCAGCGATAGTGAACAAGTTACATCCCTTTTTTTTCAAATGCGGTGTCATATTTACATTAAGACGAAATGTAGCTAAACCCTTAACCTTGTGAGGGTTAAGAGACCGTCTTAAAATTGCAACGCCTACTATTGCATGTTTAAGGTGAGCTGCATGTGTTTCTCATGGTGCTCATTAAGAAATACAACGGACATTACTGAACCCCAAAAAGAGTTGTCTTTGGGGTGTGGTTTAATGTGGGTGTGTCTTTGGGGTGTGGTTTAATGTGAGTGTGTCTTTGGAGTGTGGTTTAATGTGGGTGTGTCTTTGCCATACAAATCAAATCAAATTTATTTATAAAGCCCTTCGTACATCAGCTGATATCTCAAAGTGCTGTACAGAAACCCAGCCTAAAACCCCAAACAGCAAGCAATGCAGGTGTAGAAAGCACGGTGGCTAGGAAAAACTCCTTGAAAACGCCAAAACCTAGGAAGAAACCTAGAGAGGAACCAGGCTATGTGGGGTGGCCAGTCCTCTTCTGGCTGTGCCGGGTGGAGATTATAACAGAACATGGCCAAGATGTTCAAATGTTCATAAATGACCAGTTGAAACTGGAGCAGCAGCATGGCCAGGTGGACTGGGGACAGCAAGGAGTCATCATGTCAGGTAGTCCTGGGGCATGGTCCTAGGGCTCAGGTCCTCCGAGAGAGAGAAAGAAAGAGAGAAGGAGAGAATTAGAGAGAGAGAAAGAAAGAGAGAAGGAGAGAATTAGAGAACGCACACTTAGATTCACACAGGACACCGAATAGGACAGGAGAAGTACTCCAGATATAACAAACTGACCTAGCCCCGACACAAACTACTGCAGCATAAATACTGGAGGCTGAGACAGGAGGGGTCAGGAGACACTGTGGCCCCATCTGAGGACACCCCCGGACAGGGCCAAAACAGGAAGGATATAACCCCACCCACTTTGCCAAAGCACAGCCCCCACACCACTAGAGGGATATCTTCAACCACCAACTTACCATCCTGAGACAAGGCCGAGTATAGCCCACAAAGATCTCCGCCACTGCAACCAAGGGGGGGGGGGGGGTGCCAACCCAGACAGGATGACCACAACAGTGAATCAACCCACTCAGGTGACGCACCCCCTTCAGGGACGGCATGAGAGAGCCCCAGTAAGCCAGTGACTCAGCCCCTGTAATAGGGTTAGAGGCAGAGAATCCCAGTGGAAAGAGGGGAACCGGCCAGGCAGATACAGCAAGGGCGGTTCGTTGCTCCAGACAGGTTCAAATTCAAATCAGAACAAACAAACACAGGCAAGTAACTTAGTGACAGAGAGGTTCGATAACTAAGATAACTTTGCTATGGAGAATTTTTACATATGAGGACTTCTCCCCTCTGACTGACTTGCCATCTCAAGATGATCTGCTATTTCAGTTTTTATGTCTTGGCTAAAGCCTGTGCTGGCCTTGTGTTTAGCCAACCTGACAAACAGAGTTAGCATAGTTTTGGAATAGGCTAGCCAGCTGTAGGTATCTAATAGCTGATATTTCTCTGACAGATCACAGTTATGCCAAAATAACTTAATACTAGGAAGGTGTTCTTAATGTTTGGTTCTACTCAGTGTAATACTGTGTAGACGTTCTGCTAATATAACAGATATTACACTTGTCTTTCTTCTTCACAGCAGATACAGTTACTATTAGCATTTTTTATTTACCTTTATTCAACTGACAAAAGCATTAAGAACAAATTCTTCTTTTTCTTTTTTTTTGCAATGACGGCCCTAGCGGGGAACAGTGGGGTTAACTGCCTGTTCAGGGGCAGAACGACTGATTTGTACCTTGTCAGCTCAGGGATTTGATCTTTGCAACCTTAATATTACCTAGTCCAGCACACTAACCACTAGGTTTCTTGGGACCTACAACTAACCACTAAAGTCTAATAGGCTACCTGCCGCCTCCACTTCCTTATGTCTGAAACACATGCTTCTACCACTGGGCCGCCTCTGCACGGCTTCACCTGCCGTTTCATTGAAACTCTAACCACTGTGGCTACCTGCCGCCTCTACACTTAACCACTAGGCTACCTCGAATAACATCTAACCACGAGGCTACCTGCCGCCTCAATGTATAACCACTAGGCTACCTGCCGCCTCTACACCCTAACCACTAGGCTACCTGCCGCCTCTAACTCTAACCACTAGGCTAACTGCCGTCTTTCCGACACTCTAACCACTAGGCTACCGTGTAGCCTCTACACTTAACCAATCTACTCCAAAAGACTGTGGCTACCTGCCGTATCTAAAGCACTCTAACCACTGGGAGCACGCCTCTACACTCTAACCACTAGGCAGATGCCGCCTCTACACCTAACCACTAGGCTACACTCTAACCACTAGTGCTACATGCCTCTCTCTAACCACTAGGCTACCTGCCGCCTCTACACTCTAACCACTAGGCTACCTGCCGCCTCTACACTCTAACCACTAGGCTACCTGCCGCCTCTACACTCTAACCACTAGGCTACCTGCCGCCTCTACTCTAACCACTAGACTACCTGCCGCCTCTACACTCTAACCACTAGGCTACCTGCCTCCTCTACACTCTAACCACTAGGCTACCTGCCGCCTCTACACTCTAACCACTAGGCTACCTGCCGCCTCTACACTCTAACCACTAGGCTACCCTGCCTCTGCACTCTCTAACCACTAGGCTACCTGCCTCTACCTCTAACCACTAGGCTACCTGCCTCGCCTCTGGAAACACTCTAACCACTAGGCTACCTGCCGCCTCTACCTCTAACCACTAGGCTACCTGCCGCCTCTACACTCTAACCACTGGGCTACCTGCCACCTCTACACTCTAACCACTAGGCTACCTGCCACCTCTACACTCTAACCACTGGCTACCTGCCGCCTCTACACTCTAACCACTAGGCTACCTGCCGCCTCTGCACTCTAACCACTAGGCTACCTGCCACCTCTACACTCTAACCACTGGCTACCCTGCCTGCCTCTCCACTCTAACCACTGGGCTACCTGCCGCCTCTACACTCTAACCACTGGCTACCTGCCGCCTCTACACTCTAACCACTGGGCTGCCTGCCACCTCTACACTCTAACCACTGGCTACCTGCCACCTCTACACTCTAACCACTGGGCTACCTGCCGCCTCTACACTCTAACCACTGGGCTACCTGCCTCTCTGCACTCTAACCACTGGCTGCCTGCCGCCTCTGCACTCTAACCGCTGGGCTACCTGCCGCCTCTGCCCTCTAACCACTGGGCTGCCTGCCACCTCTACACTCTAACCACTAGGCTGCCTGCCCCTCTACACTCTAACCACTAGGCTACCTGCCGCCTCTGCACTCTAACCACTGGGCTGCCTGCCACCTCTGCACTCTAACCCACTGGGCTACCTGCCACCTCTACACTCCTGCCACTCTACCTGCCACCCACTACTGCACCTGCCACCTCTACTACTCTAACCACTGGGCTGCCTGCCGCCTCTGCACTCTAACCACTGGGCTACCTGCCTCCTCTGCACTCTAACCACTGGGCTACCTGCCACCTCTACCACTCTAACCACTAGGCTACCTGCCACCTCTACCTCTAACCACTGGGCTACCTGCCACCTCTACTCTAACCACTGGGCTATACACTCTAACCACTGGGCTAACCACTCTAACCACTGTGCCGCCTACTGCTCTAACCACTGGGCTACCTGCCACCTCTACACTCTAACCACTAGGCTACCTGCCGCCTCTACCTCTAACCACTAGGCTACCTGCCACCTCTACACTCCTAACCACTAGGAGTACATCTGTATCAGCCTGAGAGCAAGGTCTGTTCGACAGCTTTTCAGGGACTCCATGACAAACCATTTCTCCTGTATCAACCTGTCTGTTAGTCAGGGGACTCCATCTGTATCAGCCTGTCTGTTAGACAGTCAGGGAACTCCATCTGTATCAACCTGTCTGTTAGTCAGTCAGGGACTCCATCTGTATCAACCTGTCTGTCCGTCCAGGACTCCATCTGTATCAACCTGCCCTGTCCGTCAGACTCCATCTGTATCAACCTGTCTGTTAGTCAGTCAGGGGACTCCATCTGTATCAACCTGTCTGTTAGTCAGTCAAGGGACTCCATCTGTATCAACCTGTCTGTTAGTCAGGGACTCCATCTGTATCAGCCTGTCTGTTAGACAGTCAGGAACTCCATCTGTATCAACCTGTCTGTTAGTCAGTCAGGGGACTCCATCATGTATCAACCTGTCTGTTAGTCAGTCAGGGACTCCATCTGTATCAACCTGTCTGTTAGTCAGTCAGGGGACTCCATCTGTATCAACCTGTCTGTTAGTCAGTCAGGGGACTCCATCTGTATAAACCCGTTCGTTAGTCAGTAGACTATCTGTATCAACCTGTCTGGTCAGTCAGGGGACTTTCTGACAAACCATCTCACATGTCCTCCATCTGTAGAAAACACAGCACTGACATTATCGATGGTAGGTGTTAGTGAATTTCCAGGGCAGACAAGTGATAGCATTTTGACCTATGACCAGATCGAACGTGACTGAAATGAAATGCGTCTGTTGCCTTGCCAAGGTCTGCCTCAGCCTTCTACTCCTGATATGGATGGAGGGTTTCCCGACGACACTGCTGAACAACAAACACACCAGGTTTTTTGTAAGTAGCCTGATACTGAAATGGAAAAAATGATATATATATATATATAACCACTCAATAAACATAGAGAGATAAAAAAAAAAAAACTTCCCTCTAGTTTGGAAGTAATTATACTAAACAGAGTGACTAAGGACAGACTCGATTCAGGTCAGTAGCGCTGACCCTGTTACTATGCAACCAGCTGTGTACTGTTAAGTTGCTGAATGCTCGCTGACACATATTTGTAGCCTGTTTATATAAAGAAGACAGGTACTCAGGCTAGACAAGTACCACTCATGTATTTTTGCTGTAGAAAATACACATTATATATATATAGAGAGAGAGAGATTTTATTTTTTTAGGAGAACATGTATGTTGTTTTAGCACTACTAGCAGACGAAGCCTGGTAGCTAGTGCCAACTAACCTAGCCGTTGATCATGACTCCCATTACAGTACAGGGCTCGAGTTATATCGAGAGCAAGAGATAACTCTAACAACCTGTCTGTTCTCATAAAAAGTAGCTACTTAACCAACCCGGATTTCCCAAATTATCTTCTTTTTTTAAAAATTGTATTTATTTTATATTTC
>NC_060178.1:3590703-3595842 GCF_021184085.1 Oncorhynchus gorbuscha | reverse complement strand
TCAAATCCTTCTGTTCACCTGATTTAGAATTCCTCACAATCAAATGTAGACCGCATTATCTTCCAAGAGAATTCTCTTCGATTATAATCACAGCCGTATATATCCCCCAAAGCAGACACATCGATGGCTCTGAACGAACTTTATTTAACTCTTTGCAAACTGGAAAACATTTATCCGGAGGCTGCATTCATTGTAGCTGAGGATTTTAACAAAGCCAATCTGAAAACAAGACTCCCTAAATTTTATCAGCATATCGATTGCGCAACCAGGGAGTGGTAAAACCTTGGATCATTGTTACTCTAACTTCCGTGACGCATATAAGGCCCTGCCCCGCCCCCTTTCGGAAAAGCTGACCACGACTCCATTTTGCTGATCCCTGCCTACAGACAGAAATTAAAACAAGAGGCTCCCACGCTGAGGTCTGTCCAACGCTGGTCAGACCAAGCTGACTCTACACTCCAAGACTGCTTCCATCACGTGGACTGGGACATGTTTCGTATTGCGTCAGATGGGAATATTGGCCGAATACGCTGATGCGGTGTGCGAGTTCATTAGAACGTGCGTCGAAGATGTCGTTCCCATAGCAACGATAAAAACATTCCCTAACCAGAAACCGTGGATTGATGGCAGCATTCGCGTGAAACTGAAAGCGCGAACCACTGCTTTTAATCAGGGCAAGGTGTCTGGCAACATGACTGAATACAAACAGTGCAGCTATTCCCTCCGTAAGGCTATCAAACAAGCTAAGCGTCAGTACAGAGACAAAGTGGAATCTCAATTCAATGGCTCAGACACAAGAGGCATGTGGCAGGGTCTACAGTCAATCACGGACTACAAGATGAAATCCGGCCCAGTCACGGACCAGGATGTCTTGCTCCCAGGCAGACTAAATAACTTTTTGCCCGCTTTGAGGACAATACAGTGCCACTGACACGGCCTGCAACGGAAACATGCAGTCTCTCCTTCACTGCAGCCGAGGTGAGTAAGACATTTAAACGTGTTAACCCTCGCAAGGCTGCAGGCCCAGACGGCATCCCCAGCCGCGCCCTCCGAGCATGCGCAGACCAGCTGGCCGGTGTGTTTACGGACATATTCAATCAATCCCTATACCAGTCTGCTGTTCCCACATGCTTCAAGAGGGCCACCATTGTTCCTGTTCCCAAGAAAGCTAAGGTAACTGAGCTAAACGACTACCGCCCCGTAGCACTCACTTCCGTCATCATGAAGTGCTTTGAGAGACTAGTCAAGGACCATATCACCTCCACCCTACCTGACACCCTAGACCTACTCCAATTTGCTTACCGCCCAAATAGGTCCACAGACGATGCAATCTCAACCACACTGCACACTGCCCTAACCCACCTGGACAAGAGGAATACCTATGTGAGAATGCTGTTCATCGACTACAGCTCGGCATTCAACACCATAGTACCCTCCAAGCTCGTCATCAAGCTCGAGACCCTGGGTCTCGACCCCGCCCTGTGCAACTGGGTACTGGACTTCCTGACGGGCCGCCCCAGGTGGTGAGGGTAGGCAACAACATCTCCTCCCCGCTGATCCTCAACACGGGGCCCCACAAGGGTGCGTTCTGAGCCCTCTCCTGTACTCCCTGTTCACCCACGACTGCGTGGCCACGCACGCCTCCAACTCAATCATCAAGTTTGCGGACGACACAACAGTGGTAGGCTTGATTACCAACAACGACGAGACGGCCTACAGGGAGGAGGTGAGGGCCCTTGGAGTGTGGTGTCAGGAAAATAACCTCACACTCAACGTCAACAAAACTAAGGAGATGATTGTGGACTTCAGGAAACAGCAGAGGGAACACCCCTATCCACATCGATGGAACAGTAGTGGAGAGGGTAGCTAGTTTTAAGTTCCTCGGCATACACATCACAGACAAACTGAATTGGTCCACTCACACTGACAGCGTCGTGAAGAAGGCGCAGCAGCGCCTATTCAACCTCAGGAGGCTGAAAAAATTCGGCTTGTCACCAAAAGCACTCACAAACTTCTACAGATGCACAATCGAGAGCATCCTGGCGGGCTGTATCACCGCCTGGTACGGCAACTGCTCCGCCCTCAACCGTAAGGCTCTCCAGAGGGTAGTGAGGACTGCACAACGCATCACCTGGGGCAAACTACCTGCCCTCCAGGACACCTACACCACCCGTTGTTACAGGAAGGCCATAAAGATCATCAAGGACATCAACCACCTGAACCACTGCCTGTTCACCCCGCTATCATCCAGAAGGCGAGGTCAGTACAGGTGCATCAAAGCTGGGACCGAGAGACTGAAAAACAGCTTCTATCTCAAGGCCATCAGACTGTTAAATAGCCACCACTAACATTGAGTGGCTGCTGCCAACACACTGTCATTGACACTGACCCAACTCCAGCCATTTTAATAATGGGAATTGATGGAAATGATGTAAATATATCACTAGCCACTTTAAACAATGCTACCTTATATAATGTTACTTACCCTACATTATTCATCTCATATGCATATGTATATACTGTACTCTACAACATCGACTGCATCCTTATGTAACACATGTATCACTAGCCACTTTAACTATGCCACTTTGTTTACTTTGTCTACACACTCATCTCATATGTATATACTGTACTCGATACCATCTACTGTATGCTGCTCTGTACCATCACTCATTCATATATCCTTATGTACATGTTCCTTATCCCCTTACACTGTGTATAAGACAGTAGTTTTGGAATTGTTAGTTAGATTACTTGTTGGTTATCACTGCATTGTCGGAACTAGAAGCACAAGCATTTCGCTACACTCGCATTAACATCTGCTAACCATGTGTATGTGACAAATAAAATTTGATTTGATTTGATTTGATGCTATGCAGTCCTAGCCCCTATATCAGTGGGAATGCTATGTAGTAGTCCTCGCCCCTATATCAGTGGGAATGTTATGTAGGCCATGCCCCTATATCAGTGGGAATGCTATGTAGGCCATGCCCCTATATCAGTGGGAATGCTGTGTAGGCCATCCCTCTATATCAGTGGGAATGCTGTGTAGGCCATGCCTCTATATCAGTGGGAATGCTGTGTAGGCCATCCCTCTATATCAGTGGGAATGCTGTGTAGGCCATGCCCCTATATCAGTGGGAATGCTGTGTAGGCCATCCCTCTATATCAGTGGGAATGCTGTGTAAATACACAACTTGAAACGACCACAAATTTTGCCATGGAGTACGTTCTGATTGGCCAGTGAGGGGCAAATCATCGCCATGGAGTACGTTCTGATTGGCCAGTGAGGGGCAAATCATCGCCATGGAGTACGTTCTGATTGGCCAGTGAGGGGCAAATCATCGCCATGGAGTACGTTCTGATTGGCCAGTGAGGGCAAATCATCGCCATGGAGTACGTTCTGATTGGCCAGTAGAGGGGCAAATCATCGCCATGGAGTACGTTCTGATTGGCCAGTGAGGGCAAATCATCGCCATGGAGTACGTTCTGATTGGCCAGTGAGGGCAAATCATCGCCATGGAGTACGTTCTGATTGGCCAGTGAGGGCAAATCATCGCCATGGAGTACGTTCTGATTGGCCAGTGAGGGCAAATCATCGCCATGGAGTACGTTCTGATTGGCCAGTGAGGGCAAATCAGCGCCATGGAGATACGTTCTGATTGGCCAGTGAGGGCAAATCATCGCCATGGAGTACGTTCTGATTGGCCAGTGAGGGGCAAATCATCGCCATGGAGTACGTTCTGATTGGCCAGTGAGGGGCAAATCATCGCCATGGAGTACGTTCTGATTGGCCAGTGAGGGGCAAATCATCGCCATGGAGTACGTTCTGATTGGCCAGTGAGGGCAAATCATCGCCATGGAGTACGTTCTGATTGGCCAGTGAGGGGCAAATCATCGCCATGGAGTACGTTCTGATTGGCCAGTGAGGGCAAATCATCGCCATGGAGTACGTTCTGATTGGCCAGTGAGGGGCAAATCATCGACAAACCTACTACTTGTTTAATCATCAAAAACCCCAGCAAGAGCGCCGATAATTGGGCTTTTATTATTTTGGACAGATTTCTTTGCGCAAGTGAGTGGGAACCTCTCACTTTGCCTCTTCCTCTCTGGTCTCAGTTCCACCCCCAATAAATAAGGGACATCATCTACAAACAGCAGGTTTCAGGTAGATTTCTCTCTGTGAAAAATGTGTCAATGAATAAAGTGATTGACACTTAAAGTCTATCGGACACACCTTCCTGAACGTTTCCCCCATTCTGCAGTGACCGCCTACGGAGGGACTTAAAAATCTCAATCTGTGTCTTCAGAAAGTAAATTGTCTTGGAGTTTAGTTGATGTTGATTAGAACCGACAGAGGAGTCAAGTGTTCCTGTTATGAGGTGGGATAGTTGTCCTTCAAACCGGCCCGGAGGAGAAGAAGAGGGTAAATCGAATCACTATTGATTTTTTTTTTTTTTAGGACCCCGGATCGTGTTTTAATGTGCAGTGTTATTATCAACCACTAGAAGGGTGATGAAGTGCCAGCTAAATGCAGGTTAATAACAAGACACAGGAGGATGTGAGCCAAAAACATCAACATGGCATCCCCAACACACCAAGTTTTCATTTCCAAGCATTAGTAAGCCCTCATGTTTTCTCACGAGAAAAGGTTTCCGTGGGGTAGAGTAACGTTCAGCATTTACCTCTTGGTATCTCGTGATTATTATGGGGTTTTCAGCTGCCCAAAAAAGAATGTGGCTTTACTTACCTGCTCCTTTTAACAGTTTACAGAAGCCAGGACATAATTTTGGCCTGAGGAATGGGGGAGTGGATCTTCTCTATAAGGTTTAGTCTGTGGTCTTGAGGAATGGGGGGGGTTGGATCTTCACTATACGGTTTAGTCTGCGGTCTTGAGGACTGAGGGGTGGATCTTCTCTAAAGGTTTAGTCTGTGGTCTTGAGGACTGGGGGGTGTGGATCTTCTCTATACAGGTTTAGTCTGTGGTCTTGAGGACTGGGAGGGGGGGATCTTCTCTAAAGGTTTAGTCTGTGGTCTTGAGGACTGGGGGGGGATCCTCTCTAAAGGTTTAGTCTGTGGTCTTGAGGACTGGGGGGGCTCTTCTCTAAAGGTTTAGTCTGTGGTCTTGAGGACTGGGGG
>NC_060178.1:3576872-3590603 GCF_021184085.1 Oncorhynchus gorbuscha | reverse complement strand
GTGTCTGGTGGAAAGCAGACTGAACCAGGTTTTCCTCTGCCTGTGCTTCATGTCTCAGTGTCTGGTGGAAAGCAGACTGAACCAGATTTTCTGTCTGCCTGTGTGCTTCATGTCTCAGTGTCTGTGGAAAGCAGACTGAACCAGGTTTTCCTCTGCCTGTGCTTCATGTCTCAGTGTCTGGTGGAAAGCAGACTGAACCACAGGTTTTCCTCTGCCTGTGCTTCATGTCTCAGTGTCTGGTGGAAAGCAGACTGAACCAGGTTTTCCTCTGCCTGTGCTTCATGTCTCAGTGTCTGGTGGAAAGCAGACTGAACCAGGTTTTCCTCTGCCTGTGCTTCTATTTCTCTGTCTCAGTGTCTGTGTCACAATTGGAAAGCAGACTGAACCAGGTTTTCCTCTGCCTGTGCTTCATGTCTCAGTGTCTGGTGGAAAGCAGACTGAACCAGGTTTTCCTCTGCCTGTGCTTCATGTCTCAGTGTCTGGTGGAAACAGACTGAACCAGGTTTTCCTCTGCCTGTGCTTCATGTCTCAGTGTCTGGTGGAAAGCAGACTGAACCAGGTTTTCTCTGCCTGTGCTTCATGTCTCAGTGTCTGGTGGAAAGCAGACTGAACCAGGTTTTCCCTCTGCCTGTGCTTCATGTCTCCAGTGTCTGGAAAGCAGACTGAACCAGGTTTTCCTCTGCCTGTGCTTCATGTCCCAGTGTCTGGTGGAAAGCAGACTGAACCAGGTTTCCCTCTCTGCCTGTTGTTCATGTCTCAGTGTCTGGTGGAAAGCAGACTGAACCAGGTTTTCCTCTGCCTGTGCTTCATGTCTCAGTGTCTGGTGGAAAGCAGACTGAACCAGGTTTTCATGTCTCTGCCTGTGCTTCATGTCTCAGTGTCTGGTGGAAAGCAGACTGAACCAGGTTTTCCTCTGCCTGTGCTTCATGTCTCAGTGTCTGGTGGAAAGCAGACTGAACCAGGTTTTCCTCTGCCTGTGCTTCATGTCTCAGTGTCTGGTGGAAAGCAGACTGAACCAGGTTTTCCTCTGCCTGTGCTTCATGTCTCAGTGTCTGGTGGAAAGCAGACTGGAACCAGGTTTTCCTCTGCCTGTGCTTCATGTCTCAGTGTCTGGTGGAAAGCAGACTGAACCAGGTTTTCCTCTGCCTGTGCTTCATGTCTCAGTGTCTGGTGGAAAGCAGACTGAACCAGGTTTTCCTCTGCCTGTGCTGAACCAGGTTTTCATGTCTCAGTGTCTGGTGGAAAGCAGACTGAACCAGGTTTTCCTCTGCCTGTCTCAGTGTCTTGGAAAGCAGTGTCTCAGTGTCTGGTGGAAAGCCTGAACCAGGTTTTCCTCTGCCTGTGCTTCATGTCTCAGTGTCTGGTGGAAAGCAGACTGAACCAGGTTTTCCTCTGCCTGTGCTTCATGTCTCAGTGTCTGGTGGAAAGCAGACTGAACCAGGTTTTCCTCTGCCTGTGCTTCATGTCTCAGTGTCTGGTGGAAAGCAGACCATAACGGTTTTCCTCTTCATGTCTCAGTGTCTGGTGGAACAGACTGAACCAGGTTTTCCTCTGCCTGTGCTTCATGTCTCAGTAAAGCAGACTGAACCAGGTTTTCCCATACCCAGTGTCTGGTGGAAAGCAGACACTTTTCCTCTCCATACTCATAACGACTGAACCAGGTTTTCTCTGCATACTGTGTCTCAGTGTCTGGTGAACTGAACCAGGTTTTCCTCTGCCTGTGCTTCATGTCTCAGTGTCTGGTGGAAAGCAGAATGGAACCAGGTTTTCCTCTGCCTGTGCTTCATACCAGTGTCTGGTAACGTACTTCCTCTGCCTGTGCTTCATACCCAGTGTCTGGTGGAACAGACTGAACCAGGTTTTCCTCTGCCTGTGCTTCATGTCTCAGTACCTGAACCAGGTTTTCGCACTGGGTGCCCACTCATACCTGGTGGAACAGACACCAGGTTTTCCTCTGCCTGTGCTTCATGTCTCATGTCTGGTGGAACGACTGAACCAGTTTTTCTCTCCATACCCATAACAGACTGAACCAGGTTTTCTCTGCCTGTGCTTCATGTCTCAGTGTCTGGTGGAAAGCAGACTGAACCAGGTTTTCTCTGCCTGTGCTTCATGTCTCAGTGTCTGGTGGAAAGCAGACTGAACCAGGTTTCGCCTGTGCTTCATGTCTCAGTGTCTGGTGGAAAGCAGACTAACGCACTCCTCCATACCCATAACGCACTCCCTCCATACCCATAACGCACTCCTCCATACCCATAACGACTCCTCCATACCCATAACGCACTCCCTCATACCCATAACGTACTCCCTCCGCCGCATCGCTACTCCATAATGTACCATACCCCTACTATCCCACCATACCCTTCCTCCCATAACGCACTTCCCTCATACCCATAACGCACTCCCTCATACCCATAACGCACTCCCTCATACCCATAACGCACTCCCTCCCATAACGCACTCCCTCCCAATGTACTCCCTTTCCTGACGCATATACCTGCACTCCCTCCCATAACGCACTCCCTCCCATAACGCACTCCCTCCCATAACGCACTCCCTCCCATAACGCACTCCCTCCCATAACGCACTCCCTCCCATAACGCACTCCCTCCATACCCATAATGCACTCCCTCCATACCCAAATTATGTGACTTGTTAAGGGAATATAAACATGAATGTAAACATTCTAAAAACATTATTCCACTTTGACATTTAATCCATTTTAAATTCGGCCTGTTTATTTTATATTTTATTTAACCTTTATTTAAACTAGGCAAGTCAGGGCGGCAGGTAGCCTAGTGGTTAGAGGCAGGTAGCCTAGTGGTTAGAGCGTTGGGTCAGTAACCAGCAGGTAGCCTAGTGGTTAGAGCAGGTAGCCTAGTGGTTAGAGCGTTGGGTCAGTAACCAGCAGGTAGCCTAGTGGTTAGAGCGTTGGGTCAGTAACCAGCAGGTAGCCTAGTGGTTAGAGCAGGTAGCCTAGTGGTTAGAGTGTTGGGCCAGTAACCAGCAGGTAGACTAGTGGTTAGAGTGTTGGGCCAGTAACCAGCAGGTAGACTAGTGGTTAGAGTGTTGGGCCAGTAACCAGCAGGTAGCCTAGTGGTTAGAGCATTGGGCCAGTAACCAGCAGGTAGCCTAGTGGTTAGGGCGTTGGGCCAGTAACTAGCAGGTAGCCTAGTGGTTAGAGCAGGTAGCCTAGTGGTTAGATCGTTGGGCCAGTAACCAGCAGGTAGACTAGTGGTTAGAGCGTTGGGCCAGTAACCAGCAGGTAGCCTAGTGGTTAGAGCAGGTAGCCTAGTGGTTAGAGTGTTGGGCCAGTAACCAGCAGGTAGACTAGTGGTTAGAGTGTTGGGCCAGTAACCAGCAGGTAGACTAGTGGTTAGAGTGTTGGGCCAGTAACCAGCAGGTAGCCTAGTGGTTAGAGCATTGGGCCAGTAACCAGCAGGTAGCCTAGTGGTTAGGGCGTTGGGCCAGTAACTAGCAGGTAGCCTAGTGGTTAGAGCAGGTAGCCTAGTGGTTAGATCGTTGGGCCAGTAACCAGCAGGTAGACTAGTGGTTAGAGCGTTGGGCCAGTAACCAGCAGGTAGCCTAGTGGTTAGAGCGTTGGGCCAGTAACCAGCAGGTAGCCTAGTGGTTAGAGCGTTGGGCCAGTAACCAGCAGGTAGCCTAGTGGTTAGAGTGTTGGGCCAGTAACCAGCAGGTAGACTAGTGGTTAGAGTGTTGGGCCAGTAACCAGCAGGTAGACTAGTGGTTAGAGTGTTGGGCCAGTAACCAGCAGGTAGCCTAGTGGTTAGAGCATTGGGCCAGTAACCAGCAGGTAGCCTAGTGGTTAGGGCGTTGGGCCAGTAACTAGCAGGTAGCCTAGTGGTTAGAGCAGGTAGCCTAGTGGTTAGATCGTTGGGCCAGTAACCAGCAGGTAGACTAGTGGTTAGAGCGTTGGGCCAGTAACCAGCAGGTAGCCTAGTGGTTAGAGCAGGTAGCCTAGTGGTTAGAGTGTTGGGCCAGTAACCAGCAGGTAGACTAGTGGTTAGAGTGTTGGGCCAGTAACCAGCAGGTAGACTAGTGGTTAGAGTGTTGGGCCAGTAACCAGCAGGTAGCCTAGTGGTTAGAGCATTGGGCCAGTAACCAGCAGGTAGCCTAGTGGTTAGGGCGTTGGGCCAGTAACTAGCAGGTAGCCTAGTGGTTAGAGCAGGTAGCCTAGTGGTTAGATCGTTGGGCCAGTAACCAGCAGGTAGACTAGTGGTTAGAGCGTTGGGCCAGTAACCAGCAGGTAGCCTAGTGGTTAGAGCGTTGGGCCAGTAACCAGCAGGTAGCCTAGTGGTTAGAGCATTGGGCCAGTAACCAGCAGGTAGCCTAGTGGTTAGATCGTTGGGACAGTAACCAGCAGGTAGCCTAGTGGTTAGATCGTTGGGACAGTAACTAGCAGGTAGTCTAGTGGTTAGATTGTTGGGACAGTAACCAGCAGGTAGCCTAGTGGTTAGATTGTTGGGACAGTAACCAGCAGGTAGCCTAGTGGTTAGAGCATTGGGACAGTAACTAGCAGGTAGTCTAGTGGTTAGATTGTTGGGACAGTAACCAGCAGGTAGCCTAGTGGTTAGATCGTTGGGACAGTAACTAGCAGGTAGCCTAGTGGTTAGAGCGTTGGACCAGTAACCAGCAGGTAGCCTAGTAGTTAGAGCATTGGACCAGTAACCAGCAGGTAGCCTAGTGGTTAGAGCATTGGACCAGTAACCAGCAGGTAGCCTAGTGGTTAGAGCATTGGACCAGTAACCAACAGGTAGCCTAGTGGTTAGAGCATTGGACCAGTAACCAACAGGTAGCCTAGTGGTTAGAGCATTGGACCAGTAACCAGCAGGTAGCCTAGTGGTTAGAGCATTGGACCAGTAACCAGCAGGCAGCCTAGTGGTTAGTGTTGGGCCAGTAACCAGCAGGAAGCCTAGTGGTTAGAGCGTTGGACTTGTAACCAGCAGGAAGCCTAGTGGTTAGAGCTTTGGACCAGTAACCAGCAGGTAGCCTAGTGGTTAGAGCGTTGGGCCAGTAACCAGCAGGTAGCCTAGTGGTTAGAGCGTTGGGCCAGTAACCAGCAGGTAGCCTAGTGGTTAGAGCGTTGGGCCAGTAACCAGCAGGTAGCCTAGTGGTTAGAGCGTTGGGCCAGTAACCAGCAGGTAGCCTAGTGGTTAGAGCAGGTAGCCTAGTGGTTAGAGCGTTGGGCCAGTAACCATCAGGTAGCCTAGTGGATAGAGCAGGTAGCCTAGTGGTTAGAGCGTTGGGCCAGTAACCAGCAGGTAGCCCAGTGGTTAGAGCAGGTAGCCTAGTGGTTAGATCGTTGGACTTGTAACCGAAAGGTTGCTGGATTGAATCCCCGAGCTGACAAAATCTGTCGTTCTGCCCCTGAACAAGGCAGTTAACCCACTGTTCCCCGGTAGGCCATCATTGTAAATGAGAATTTGTTCTTAACGGACTTGCCTAGTTGTAAAAGTTGTACCCACACCGGCCAAACCAGGACAACGCTGGGCCAATTGTGCGCCGCTCTATGGGACTCCCAATCACGGCCGGTTGTGATACAGCCTGGATTCGAACCAGGGTGTCTGTAGTGACGCCTCTAGCACTGTGATGCAGCTCCTTAGACCGCTGCGACACTCGAGAGTCCAACAAAAAAATGGAAAAAGTCAAAGGGTGTGAATACCTTCTGAAGGCACTGTATAATCTGCTTTATATTCAACAAAAGTGGAATTTTGAAATGCTTTCTAAATGTAGTAGCAATCAAATGGTAAACAACTGAGATTTCACCATTCTTACTAGTCATCATACGTAGTGACTGTACAAAATTGGCACCATTTCATATAACTGATGACAGAAAATGTTTTGCCCAGTGTAGAACTGGACTGTTTTGGGAACATAGCTTTTATGATGTCCCCACCAGACTGTTATAAAATGTTCTGGGAACCTTTTTAAAGAGCAGAATACAAGTGTTATAAAACGTTCTGGGAACATCAAGCGAATGTGTTATACAAACATTCCTCTAGTCATCAGCGCAACAGTTTTTTTCTTCTCATGAGAACATTTGCTGCGACCTAATGAATGTTCTGGGAAATTTCACATAACCAATTTAGTTTCTCTCGCTCTCATTTCTCTCTCTTGTTTCTCTCTCTCTCATTTCTCTCTCTTGTTTCTCTCGCTCTCATTTCTCTCTCTTGTTTCTCTCGCTCTCATTTCTCTCTCTTGTTTCTCTCGCTCTCATTTCTCTCTCTTTGTTTCTCTAAACTCTCATTTCTCTCTCTTGTTTCTCTCGCTCTCATTTCTCTCTCTTGTTTCTCTCGCTCTCATTTCTCTCTCTTGTTTCTCTCGCTCTCATTTCTCTCTCTTGTTTCTCTCGCTCTCATTTCTCTCTCTTGTTTCTCTCGCTCTCATTTCTCTCTTGTTTCTCTCGCTCTCATTTCTCTCTCTTGTTTCTCTCGCTCTCATTTCTCTCTCTTGTTTCTCTCGCTCTCATTTCTCTCTCTTGTTTCTCTCGCTCTCATTTCTCTCTCTTGTTTCTCTCGCTCTCATTTCTCTCTCTTGTTTCTCTCGCTCTCATTTCTCTCTCTTGTTTCTCTCGCTCTCATTTCTCTCTCTTGTTTCTCTCGCTCTCATTTCTCTCTCTTGTTTCTCTCGCTCTCATTTCTCTCTCTTGTTTCTCTCGCTCTCATTTCTCTCTCTTGTTTCTCTCGCTCTCATTTCTCTCTCTTGTTTCTCTCGCTCTCATTTCTCTCTCTTGTTTCTCTCGCTCTCATTTCTCTCTCTTGTTTCTCTCGCTCTCATTTCTCTCTCTTGTTTCTCTCGCTCTCATTTCTCTCTCTTGTTTCTCTCGCTCTCATTTCTCTCTCTTGTTTCTCTCTGCTCTCATTTCTCTTCTTGTTTCTCTCGCTCTCATTTCTCTCTCTTGTTTCTCTCGCTCTCATTTCTCTCTTGTTTCTCTCGCTCTCATTTCTCTCTCTTGTTTCTCTCGCTCTCATTTCTCTCTCTTTGTTTCTCTCGCTCTCATTTCTCTCTCTGTTTCTCTCGCTCTCATTTCTCTCTCTTGTTTCTCTCGCTCTCATTTCTCTCTCTTGTTTCTCTCGCTCTCATTTCTCTCTCTTGTTTCTCTCGCTCTCATTTCTCTCTCTTGTTTCTCTCGCTCTCATTTCTCTCTCTTGTTTCTCTCGCTCTCATTTCTCTCTCTTGTTTCTCTCGCTCTCATTTCTCTCTCTTGTTTCTCTCGCTCTCATTTCTCTCTCTTGTTTCTCTCTCGCTCTCATTTCTCTCTCTTGTTTCTCTCGCTCTCATTTCTCTCTCTTGTTTCTCTCGCTCTCATTTCTCTCTCTTGTTTCTCTCGCTCTCATTTCTCTCTCTTGTTTCTCTCGCTCTCATTTCTCTCTCTCGTTTCTCTCGCTCTCATTTCTCTCTCTCGTTTCTCTCGCTCTCGTTTCTCTCTCTCGTTTCTCTCTCTCGTTTCTCTCGCTCTCATTTCTCTCTCTCGTTTCTCTCGCTCTCATTTCTCTCTCGTTTCTCTCGCTCTCATTTCTCTCTCTCGTTTCTCTCTCTCGTTTCTCTCGCTCTCGTTTCTCTCTCTCGTTTCTCTCGCTCTCATTTCTCGCTCTCGTTTCTCTCGCTCTCATTTCTCGCTCTCGTTTCTCTCTCTTGTTTCTCTCGCTCTCGTTTCTCTCTCTTGTTTCTCTCGCTCTCATTTCTCTCTCTTGTTTCTCTCGCTCTCGTTTCTCTCTCTTGTTTCTCTCGCTCTCGTTTCTCTCTCTTGTTTCTCTCGCTCTCATTTCTCTCTCTTGTTTCTCTCGCTCTCATTTCTCTCGTTTCTCTCGCTCTCATTTCTCTCGTTTCTCTCGCTCTCATTTCTCTCGTTTCTCTCGCTCTCATTTCTCTCTCTTGTTTCTCTCGCTCTCATTTCTCTCTCTTGTTTCTCTCGCTCTCATTTCTCTCTCTTGTTTCTCTCGCTCTCATTTCTCTCTCTTGTTTCTCTCGCTCTCATTTCTCTCTCTTGTTTCTCTCGCTCTCATTTCTCTCTCTTGTTTCTCTCGCTCTCATTTCTCTCTCTTGTTTCTCTCGCTCTCATTTCTCTCTCTTGTTTCTCTCGCTCTCATTTCTCTCTCTTGTTTCTCTCGCTCTCATTTCTCTCTCTTGTTTCTCTCGCTCTCATTTCTCTCTCTTGTTTCTCTCGCTCTCATTTCTCTCTCTTGTTTCTCTCGCTCTCATTTCTCTCGCTCTCATTTCTCTCTCTCATTTCTCTGCGCTCTCTGTTTCTCTATGGTTTCTCTCGCTCTGTTCTCTCTCTTGTTTCTCTCGTATCATTTCTCTCTCTTGTTCTCTCGCTCTCATTTCTCTCTCTTGTTTCTCTCGCTCTCATTTCTCTCTCTTGTTTCTCTCGCTCTCATTTCTCTCTCTTGTTTCTCTCGCTCTCATTTCTCTCTCTTGTTTCTCTCGCTCTCATTTCTCTCTCTTGTTTCTCTCGCTCTCATTTCTCTCTTGTTTCTCTCGCTCTCATTTCTCTCTCTTGTTTCTCTCGCTCTCATTTCTCTCTCTTGTTTCTCTCGCTCTCATTTCTCTCTCTTGTTTCTCTCGCTCTCATTTCTCGCTCTCATTTCTCGCTCTCATTTCTCGCTCTCATTTCTCTCTCTTGTTTCTCTCTCTTGTTTCTCGCTCTCATTTCTCGCTCTCATTTCTCTCTCTTGTTTCTCTCGCTCTCGTTTCTCTCTCTTGTTTCTCTCTCTTGTTTCTCTCTCTTGTTTCTCTCTCTTGTTTCTCTCACTCTCATTTCTCTCGCTCTCATTTCTCTCTCTTGTTTCTCTCTCTTGTTTCTCTCTCTTGTTTCTCTCGTTTCTCTCGCTCTCGTTTCTCTCGCTCTCATTTCTCTCTCTTGTTTCTCTCTCTTGTTTCTCTCTCTTGTTTCTCTCGCTCTCGTTTCTCGCTCTCATTTCTCTCTCTTGTTTCTCTCTCTTGTTTCTCTCTCTTGTTTCTCTCTCTTGTTTCTCTCGCTCTCGTTTCTCTCGCTCTCATTTCTCGCTCTCATTTCTCTCTCTTGTTTCTCTCTCTTGTTTCTCTCTCTTGTTTCTCTCTCTTGTTTCTCTCGCTCTCATTTCTCTCTCTTGTTTCTCTCCACTCTCTTTTTTTCTCAGCCCTCCTTTTTCCCAGAACAACCGAGACAACAGCTATCTGAGCCTCAACTATGAAGGACACCGAGGTATGGGTTCATTCTGACCTTCCTTCTCAATGTGTAAATTGAGGAATTTAAATTCTGGTCCTTTGTGTTATATGATGTAATGATTTCTGACACTTTGTTTGCTGCTACTTTGGCCAGGTCTCTCTTGGAAAATAGGTTTTTAATCTCAATGAGACTACTTCCTCCCCCTCTACCTGTCCATGTCTCCCCCTCTCCTTGTCTCCCCATCTACCTCTCCTTGTCTCCCCATCTACCTCTCCTTGTCTCCCCATCTACCTCTCCTTGTCTCCCCATCTACCTCTCCTTGTCTCCCCATCTACCTCTCCTTGTCTCCCCATCTACCTCTCCTTGTCTCCCCTCTACCTCTCCTTGTCTCCCCATCTACCTCTCCTTGTCTCCCCATCTACCTCTCCTTGTCTCCCCATCTACCTCTCCTTGTCTCCCCATCTACCTCTCCTTGTCTCCCCTCTCCTTGTCTCCCCTCTACCTCTCCTTGTCTCCCCATCTACCTCTCCATGTCTCCCCCTCTCCATGTCTCCCCCTCTCCATGTCTCCCCATCTACCTCTCCATGTCTCCCCATCTACCTCTCCATGTCTCCCCTCTACCTCTCCTTGTCTCCCCTCTACCTCTCCTTGTCTCCCCATCTACCTCTCCTTGTCTCCCCCTCTCCTTGTCTCCCCCTCTCCTTGTCTCCCCTCTCCTTGTCTCCCCCTCTCCTTGTCTCCCCCTCTACCTCTCCTTGTCTCCCCTCTACCTCTCCTTGTCTCCCCATCTACCTCTCCATGTCTCCCCCTCTCCTTGTCTCCCCCTCTCCATGTCTCCCCATCTACCTCTCCTTGTCTCCCCTCTACCTCTCCTTGTCTCCCCTCTACCTCTCCTTGTCTCCCCTCTACCTCTCCTTGTCTCCCCATCTACCTCTCCTTGTCTCCCCTCTCCTTGTCTCCCCCTCTCCTTGTCTCCCCCTCTCCTTGTCTCCCCCTCTCCTTGTCTCCCCCTCTCCTTGTCTCCCCCTCTCCTTGTCTCCCCCTCTACCTCTCCTTGTCTCCCCCTCTACCTCTCCTTGTCTCCCATCTACCTCTCCTTGTCTCCCATCTACCTCTCCTTGTCTCCCATCTACCTCTCCATGTCTCCCCCTCTCCTTGTCTCCCCTCTACCTCTCCTTGTCTCCCCATCTACCTCTCCTTGTCTCCCCCTCTCCTTGTCTCCCCTCTACCTCTCCTTGTCTCCCCATCTACCTCTCCTTGTCTCCCCATCTACCTCTCCTTGTCTCCCCCTCTCCTTGTCTCCCCCTCTACCTCTCCTTGTCTCCCATCTACCTCTCCTTGTCTCCCCATCTACCTCTCCTTGTCTCCCCATCTACCTCTCCATGTCTCCCCCTCTCCTTGTCTCCCCCTCTCCATGTCTCCCCCTCTCCATGTCTCCCCATCTACCTCTCCTTGTCTCCCCTCTACCTCTCCTTGTCTCCCCCTCTCCATGTCTCCCCATCTACCTCTCCTTGTCTCCCCCTCTCCATGTCTCCCCATCTACCTCTCCTTGTCTCCCCTCTCCTTGTCTCCCCTCTCCTTGTCTCCCCTCTCCTTGTCTCCCCCCTCTCCTTGTCTCCCCCTCTCCTTGTCTCCCCCTCTCCTTGTCTCCCCCTCTCCTTGTCTCCCCCTCTCCTTGTCTCCCCCTCTCCTTGTCTCCCCCTCTCCTTGTCTCCCCCTCTCCTTGTCTCCCCCTCTCCTTGTCTCCCCCTCTCCTTGTCTCCCCCTCTCCTGGTCTCCCCCTCTCTGGTCTCCCCCTCTCCTGGTCTCCCCCCTCTCCTGGTCTCCCCCTCTCCTGGTCTCCCCCTCTCTGGTCTCCCCCTCTCCTGGTCTCCCCTCTCCTGGTCTCCCCCTCTCCTGGTCTCCCCCTCTCCTGGTCTCCCCCTCTCCTGGTCTCCCCCTCTCCTGGTCTCCCCCTCTCCTGGTCTCCCCTCTCCTGGTCTCCCCCTCTCTGGTCTCCCCCTCTCCTGGTCTCCCCCTCTCCTGGTCTCCCCCTCTCCTGGTCTCCCCCTCTCCTGGTCTCCCCCTCTCCTTGTCTCCCCCTCTCCTTGTCTCCCCATCTACCTCTCCTTGTCTCCCCCTCTCCTTGTCTCCCCATCTACCTCCTCCTGGTCTCCTCCCTACCTCTCCTTGTCTCCCCATCCCCCTGTCTCCCCCTCTCCTTGTCTCCCCCTCTCCTTGTCTCCCCTGGTCTCCCCATCCACCTCTCCTTGTCTCCCCCTCTCCTTGTCTCCCCATCTACCTCTCCTTGTCTCCCCATCCACCTCTCCTTGTCTCCCCCTCTCCTTGTCTCCCCATCTACCTCTCCTTGTCTCCCCATCCACCTCTCCTTGTCTCCCCATCTACCTCTCCTTGTCTCCCCATCCACCTCTCCTTGTCTCCCCCTCTCCTTGTCTCCCCATCTACCTCTCCTGGTCTCCCCATCCACCTCTCCTGGTCTCCCCATCTACCTCTCCTTGTCTCCCCATCCACCTCTCCTTGTCTCCCCATCCACCTCTCCTTGTCTCCCCCTCTCCTTGTCTCCCCATCTACCTCTCCTGGTCTCCCCATCCACCTCTCCTGGTCTCCCCATCTACCTCTCCTTGTCTCCCCATCCACCTCTCCTTGTCTCCCCATCTACCTCTCCTTGTCTCCCCATCTACCTCTCCTGGTCTCCCCATCTACCTCTCCTGGTCTCCCCATCTACCTCTCCTGGTCTCCCCATCTACCTCTCCTGGTCTCCCCATCTACCTCTCCTGGTCTCCCCATCTACCTCTCCTTGTCTCCCCATCTACCTCTCCTGGTCTCCCCATCTACCTCTCCTGGTCTCCCCATCCACCTCTCCTTGTCTCCCCATCCACCTCTCCTTGTCTCCCCATCCACCTCTCCTTGTCTCCCCATCCACCTCTCCTTGTCTCCCCATCTACCTCTCCTTGTCTCCCCATCTACACTCTCCCTTGTCTCCCCATCTCTCTCCTTGTCTCCCATCTACCTCTCCTTGTCTCCCCATCTACCTCTCCCTTGTCTCCCCATCTACCTCTCCTTGTCTCCCCATCTACCTCTCCTTGTCTCCCCATCTACCTCTCCTTGTCTCCCCATCTACCTCTCCTTGTCTCCCCATCTACCTCTCCTGGTCTCCCCATCCACCTCTCCTTGTCTCCCCATCTACCTCTCCTGGTCTCCCCATCCACCTCTCCTGGTCTCCCCGTCCACCTCTCCTGGTCTCCCCATCCACCTCTCCTTGTCTCCCCATCTACCTCTCTACCTCTCCTTGTCTCCCCATCCACCTCTCCTTGTCTCCCCCTCTCCTTGTCTCCCCATCTACCTCTCCTTGTCTCCCCCTCTCCTTGTCTCCCCATCTACCTCTCCTTGTCTCCCCATCCACCTCTCCTTGTCTCCCCATCTGCCTCTCCTTGTCTCCCCATCCCTCTCCTTGTCTCCCCCTCCTTGTCTCCCCATCTACCTCCTCCTGGTCTCCCCATCCACCTCTCCTGGTCTCCCCATCTACCTCTCCTTGTCTCCCCATCCACCTCTCCTTGTCTACCATCCACCTCTCCTTGTCTCCCCCTCTCCTTGTCTCCCCATCTACCTCTCCTGAATCTCCCCATCCACCTCTCCTGGTCTCTCCCCAGCTCTACCTCTCCTTGTCTCCCCATCCACCTCTCCTTGTCTCCCCATCTACCTCTCCTTGTCTCCCCATCTACCTCTCTGGTCTCCTCTACCTCTCCTGGTCTCCCCATCTACCTCTCCTGGTCTCCCCATCTACCTCTCCTTGTCTCCCATCTACCTCTCCTGGTCTCCCCATCTACCTCTCCTGGTCTCCCCATCCACCTCTCCTTGTCTCCCCATCCACCTCTCCTTGTCTCCCCATCCACCTCTCCTTGTCTCCCCATCCACCTCTCCTTGTCTCCCCATCCACCTCTCCTTGCTCTCCCATCTACCTCTCCTTGTCTCCCCATCTACCTCTCCTTGTCTCCCCATCTACCTCTCCTTGTCTCCCATCTACCTCTCCTTGTCTCCCCATCTACCTCTCCTTGTCTCCCCATCTACCTCTCCTTGTCTCCCCATCTACCTCTCCTTGTCTCCCCATCTACCTCTCCTTGTCTCCCCATCTACCTCTCCTTGTCTCCCCATCTACCTCTCCTTGTCTCCCCATCTACCTCTCCTGGTCTCCCCATCCACCTCTCCTTGTCTCCCCATCTACCTCTCCTGGTCTCCCCATCCACCTCTCCTGGTCTCCCCATCCACCTCTCCTGGTCTCCCCATCTACCTCTCCTTGTCTCCCCATCTACCTCTCTACCTCTCCTGGTCTCCCCATCTACCTCTCCTGGTCTCCCCATCTACCTCTCCTTGTCTCCCCATCTACCTCTCCTGGTCTCCCCATCCACCTCTCCTGGTCTCCCCATCTACCTCTCCTTGTCTCCCCATCCACCTCTCCTGGTCTCCCCATCTACCTCTCCTGGTCTCCCCATCTACCTCTCCTCGTCTCCCCATCCACCTCTCCTCGTCTCCCCCTCTCCTCGTCTCCCCCTCTCCATGTCTCC
>NC_060178.1:3572667-3576772 GCF_021184085.1 Oncorhynchus gorbuscha | reverse complement strand
CTCGATATTCCTTCTTTCTTTTCAGTATCTCTCTCTCCCATGATCAAAGAATACTCCTTGGAAGTTAACAGGTTTTTTCCAGGCTCGCGGAAGGACTTTCTCTTTGACTGAGAATTGTAGGAACCTTACAACTATGGATCTTGGAGCCCCCCACCCCCCACCCCCACCACAAATCTGGGCATCGGAGTCTTTTTCTGCATCTTCTGCAACGGAATAAAGTCTAATGTTATCACGACGTGAAACACCTTTTGAACTCTGACACGTTTGCTTGTAGTTGTTGTTGGCTTTTCAGCAACGGTACAAGTCCTCTTGACCTCCGTTTGCCCGTTTGCTCTGTTCTGCGTCCCCCTTTATCTTGTAGACATGCTTTGAAGTTCTTCTTTGTTTTCTTTTGAGTTTCTAGTTAAATCGTCCTTCTCTTAAATAAATAAAGGGTAAATAACTGTTGGCTAAGATAACTTTTTTGCCAGCTTTCATATTTGGAAAAAATAAAGTATTGTCTGCAACGTTGTATGACATGAAAAGACACTTATTCACTCCCTTTGTTATGTCACTCGAATATCTTTATTCTTTCTGCTCTGATGGGATATGTGGGTAGCAGCCGGCGTGAAGACACTTATACACTCCTTTTGTTATGTCACTCAAATATCTTTATTCTTTCTGCTCTGATGGGATGTGGGTAGCAGCCGGAGTGAAGACACTTATACACTCCTTTTGTTATGTCACTCGAATATCTTTATTCTTTCTGCTCTGATGTGATATGTGGGTAGCAGCCGGCGTGAACCGGTTAGTAGCTGCATTATAGAAACCTGTCACCATGTCGTTTGTCATAACTGCACTTTAGCATCACAGTATTAGAGTAATGCAGCTTTTGTGTTCTGACCTCGACTTTTAGTTTTAATGAAACAGCTTTCTATTTAAAAAGAAAAAGATGGCTTCAATTAGTTTAGTTTGTTAAGTGATGAGCCCAATGCCCATTCCTGACGGTTATGGAACTGGTGAACCTCAAGAGGAATATAAATATAAATACATTTAAATAATATAAATATAATATATAATATATAGTTTTGTTTGTAATAAATAATATATAAATATAATATATAAATATAATAATAATACATAATATATAAATATAATAATAAAAAATAAATAATATATAAATATAATATATAAATATAATAATAATAAATAAATAATATGTAAATATAATATATAAATATTAAATATAATATATAAATATAATAATAATAAATAAATAATATATAAATATAATATATAAATATTAAATATAATATATAAATATAATAATAATAAATAAATAATATATAAATATAATATATAAATATTAAATATAATATATAAATATAATATATAAATATTAAATATAATATATAAATATAATAATAATAAATAAATAATATGTAAATATAATATATAAATATAATAATAATAAATAAATAATATATAAATATAATATATAAATATTAAATATAATATATAAATATAATAATAATAAATAAATAATATATAAATATAATAATAATAAATAAATAAATAATATATAAATATAATATATAAATAATAAAATAACTCTTCACTGCAGATGGATAGATTTGTATTGATTTGATTTTATTATTATTATTGTTTAACTGTTAATTACTTTAATTGCGTCTTGCTCTCCATACATACCCATAGATTGTCTGTTTGTTGACCATTGAAAAATGAAATGAAATGAAATGACTAGGATAATTATATTTAAAAAATACTGTGAATGTATTTGTATTTTAATCACTGTGTTTGCTACTTTATTTTTTATCATTTAAAGGATATATCTTTCAAAGATAATTTGTAAAAATCCAAATAACTTCACAGAGCTATTTATAGTTATTGTGTGTGGTCAGACTGTCCGCAATAGGCTGAGAGAGGCTGACTGAGGGCTTGTAGGCCTGTTGTAAGGCAGGTCCTCACCAGACATCCCTGGCAACATAGCGTTGCCTATGGGCACAAAACCCACTGTCGCTGGGCCAGACAGGACTGGCAAAAAGTGCACTTTTCACTGACGAAGTCGCGGTTTTCTCTCACGGGGTGATGGTCAGATTCGCGTTTTAACATCAAAGGAATGAGCGTTACGCCGAGGCCTGTACTGGAGCGGGATCGATTTGGAGGTGGAGGGTCCGTCCACACTGTCAAACACCACCCCTCCTCTGAGCCTCCCCCCTTCACACTCTCATCACAACCCCTCCCTCTGAGCCTCCCCATCCACTGTCTCATCACAACCCCCTCCTCTGAGCTCCCCATCCACTGTCTCATCACAACCCCTCTCCTCTGAGCCTCCCCCCATCCACTGTCTCATCACAACCCCTCCCTCTGAGCCTCCTCCAGCCATCTCTCCACTGTCTCATCATAACTCCTCCAGCCTCCTCTATTGTCTATTCACAACCTCTCTGAGCCTCCTACTGTCTCATCACAACCCCTCCCATCCACTGTCTCATCACAACCCCTCCCCTCTATTGTCTATCATCACAACCCCTCCCTCTGAGCCTCCCCCTCCACTGTCTCATCACAACCCCTCCCTCCTGCCTCCTCCAGCTCATCCCCATCCACTGTCTCATCACACCCTCCCTCTCCCTCCACTGTCCTCATCACACCCCTCCCTCCCCTCTACTCTCTCATCACAACCCCTCCCTCTAAAACCATCATTTATTTTGTCTTCTTTGTTTGTTTGTGAGAGGCCGCTTGACAACATGTGGAAGCATGGTTTAAGGTTCCCTATATACAGTGAGTGTGTACAAACAGGAAGAAAACCTGCCCTTTTCCCGTGATATAGACTGACCAGGTGAATCCAGGGAAAGCAGTGATCCCTTATTGATGTCACTTCTGTTAAATCCAACTGTGCGTAGATAGAAGGAGAGACGGTTAAATGCACACAGTCTCAAGGCTTAAAATTCATTTTTCTTTTTCCTTAAGAGGGTGACGGGCAAGACGTAAAAATGTAAGTGCTTTTGAACAGGGTGTATGGTAGTAGGTGCCAAGCACCGGGTTGTGACAAGAACCGCTGGGCTGCTGGGAACTTCACTCCCGACAGTTTCCTGGGTGTATTAAGAATGGTCCACCACCCAAAGGACATCCTGTCAACTTGACACGACTGTGGGAAGCATTGGAGTCAACATGGCCCAGCACCCTTTCGACACCTGGTAGAGTCCATGCCCAGACGAATTGAGTCTGTTCTAGGGGCAAAAGGGGTGCAACTCAATATTAGGAAGGTGTTCTTAATGTTTTGTACACTCAGTGTATACTCTTATGTTACATTGGAACATGTGGTGTTCTCAGTTTGTTTTGTGTTATTTGCCTCCCAGTGTACTATCAATAACTAGAGTTTGTAGGTCTAGGTGCGCTTGATTCAGAAACCCTGTTGGAGGTAGGTGCGCTTGATTCAGAAACCCTGTTGGAGGTAGGTGCGCTTGATTCAGAAACCCTGTTGGAGGTAGGTGCGCTTGATTCAGAAACCCTGTTGGAGGTAGGTGCGCTTGATTCAGAAACCCTGTTGGAGGTAGGTGCGCTTGATTCAGAAAACCCTGTTGGAGGTAGGTGCGCTTGATTCAGAAACCCTGTTGGAGGTAGGTGCGCTTGATTCAGAAACCCTCTGTTGAGAAACTCTGTTGGAGGTAGGACCTTGATTCAGAAACTCTGTTGGGAGGTAGGTGCGCTTGATTCAGAAACCTGTTGGGAGGGTAGGTGCGCTTGATTCAGAAACCTTGTTGGCTGTAGGTGCTTGATTCAGAAAACCCTGTTGGCGGTAGGTGCGCTTGATTCAGAAACCCTGTTGGAGGTAGGTGCGCTGATCCAGAAACCTGTTGACTGGTACGCTGATTCAGAAACCCTGTTTATGTAGGTGCGTTGATCAGAAACCCATGGATGTGTAGGTGCGCTGGACCTGGAATCCCATTGGCGGTAGGTGCTCTGATTCAGAAACCTGTTAAGGCAGGTGTTCTGATTCAGAAACCCTGTTGGAGGTAGGTGCGCTTGATTCAGAAACCCTGTTGGACGTAGGTGCGCTTGATTCAGAAACCCTGCTGGCGGTAGGTGCGCTTGATTCAGAAACCCT
>NC_060178.1:3545246-3572567 GCF_021184085.1 Oncorhynchus gorbuscha | reverse complement strand
TATAGTAGTACACTATATAGGGAATAGGGCTCTGGTCTATAGTAGTGCACTATATAGGGAATAGGGCTCTGGTCTATAGTAGTGCACTATATAGGGAATAGGGCTCTGTCTATAGTAGTGCCACTATATAGGGAATAGGGCTCTGGTCTATAGTAGTACCACTATATAGGGAATAGGGTTTTTCATAGTAGTAACTATATAGGAATAGGCTCTGGTCTATAGTAGTACCACCATATAGGGAATAGGACCTCTGAGTCTATGTAGTACCACTTATATAGGAAGAGGGGCCTGGTCTATAGTAGTACCACTCATATAGGGAATAGGCTCTGGTCTATAGTAGTTACCACTATATAGGGAATAGGGCCTGGTCTATAGTAAGTCCACTATATAGGAATAGGGCTCTGGTCTATAGTAGTACCACTATATAGGGAATAGGGCTCTGGCCCTTATAGTAGTACCACCATAGGGAATAGGGCTCTGTCCATAGTAGTACCACTATATAGGGAATAGGGCTCTGGTCTATAGTAGTACACTATATAGGGAATAGGGCTTCCTGGTCTATAGTATAATATAGGGAATAGGGCTCTGGTCTATAGTAGGGCACTATATAGGGAATAGGGCCTCTGGTCTATAGTAGTGCACTATATAGGAATAGGGGTTTCTGGTCTATAGTAGTGCACCTATAGGAATAGGGCTCTGGTCTATAGTAGCAACCTACCATAGGAATAGGGTTTCCTGTCTATAGTAGCACCTGCTCATATAGGAATAGGGCTCTGGTCTAGCAGTACCACTATATAGGAATAGGGCTCTGGTCTATAGTAGTGCCACTCATATAGGGAATAGGGCTCTAGTCTATAGTAGTACTAATCATAGGGAATAGACCTAGTCTATAGTAGTACCACTATATAGGAATAGGGCTCTGGTCTATAGTAGTACCACTTATATAGGGAATAGGGCTCTGGTCTATAGTAGTCCACTATATAGGGAATAGGCTCTGGTCTATAGTAGTCCACTATATAGGGAATAGGGTCTTCTATAGTAGTACCACTATATAGGAATAGGGCCCTGGTCTATAGTAGTACCACTATATAGGGAATAGGGCTCTGGTCTATAGTAGTACCACTATATAGGAATAGGGCTCTCTGGTCTATAGTAGCACTATATAGGGAATAGGGCTCTGGTCTATAGTAGTACCACTATATAGGGAATAGGGCTCTGGTCTATAGTAGTACCACTATATAGGGAATAGGGCTCTGGTCTATAGTAGTACCACTATATAGGAATAGGGCTCTGGTCTATAGTAGTACTATAGGGAATAGGGCTCTGGTCTATATAGTACCACTATATAGGAATAGGGCTCTGGTCTATAGTAGTACCACTATAGGGAATAGGGTTCTGGTCTATAGTAGTACCACTATATAGGAATAGGGCTCTGGTCTATAGTAGTACCACTATAGGAATAGGGCTCTGGTCTATAGTAGTACCACTATATAGGAATAGGGCTCTGGTCTATAGTAGTACCACATATAGGAATAGCTCTGGTCTATAGTAGTACCACTATATAGAATAGGGCTCTGGTCTATAGTAGTACCACTATATAGGAATAGGGCTCTGGTCTATAGTAGTACCACTATATAGGAATAGGGCTCTGGTCTATAGTAGTACCACTATATAGGGAATAGGGCTCTGGTCTATAGTAGTACCACTATATAGGGAATAGGGCTCCTGGTCTATAGTAGTACCACTATATAGGAATAGGGCTCTGGTCTATAGTAGTACCACTATATAGGAAATTATTCATAGTATATATAGGGGCTCTGGTCTATAGTAGTACCACTATATAGGAATAGGGCTCTGGTCTATAGTAGTACCACTATATAGGAATAGGCTCTGGTCTATAGTAGTACCACTATATAGGAATAGGGCTCTGGTCTATAGTAGTACCACTATATAGGAATAGGGCTCTGGTCTATAGTAGTGCCACTATATAGGGAATAGGCTCTGGTCTATAGTAGTGCCACTATATAGGAATAGGGCTCTGGTCTATAGTAGTACCACTATATAGGGAATAGGGCTCTGGTCTATAGTAGTACCACTATATAGGAATAGGGCTCTGGTCTATAGTAGTACCACTATATAGGGAATAGGGCTCTGGTCTATAGTAGTACCACTATATAGGAACAGGGCTCTGGTCTATAGTAGTACCACTATATAGGGAATAGGGCTCTGGTCTATAGTAGTGCCACTATATAGGGAATAGGCTCTGGTCTATAGTAGTACCACTATATAGGAATAGGGCTCTGGTCTATAGTAGTACCACTATAGGGAATAGGGCTCTGGTCTATAGTAGTACCACTATATAGGAATAGGGTTCTGGTCTATAGTAGTACCACTATATAGGGAATAGGGCTCTGGTCTATAGTAGTACCATATATAGGGAACAGGGCTCTGGTCTATAGTAGTACCCACTATAGGAATAGGGCTCTGGTCTATAGTAGTGCCACTATATAGGAATAGGGCTCTGGTCTATAGTAGTACCACTATATAGGGAATAGGGCTCTGGTCTATAGTAGTACCACTATATAGGAATAGGGCTCTGGTCTATAGTAGTACCACTATATAGGGAATAGGGCTCTGGTCTATAGTAGTACCACTATATAGGGAATAGGGCTCTGGTCTATAGTAGTACCACTATATAGGGAATAGGGCTCTGGTCTATAGTAGTACCACTATATAGGAATAGGGCTCTGGTCTATAGTAGTACCACTATATAGGAATAGGGCTCTGGTCTATAGTAGTGCCACTATATAGGGAATAGGGCTCTGGTCTATAGTAGTGCACTACATAGGAATAGGGCTCTGGTCTATAGTTGTGCACTATATAGGGAATAGGGCTCTGGTCTATAGTAGTGCACTATATAGGAATAGGGCTCTGGTCTATAGTAGTACCACTATATAGGGAATAGGGCTCTGGTCTATAGTAGTGCACTACATAGGGAATAGGGCTCTGGTCTATAGTAGTACCACTATATAGGAATAGGGCTCTGGTCTATAGTAGTACCACTATATAGGAATAGGGCTCTGGTCTATAGTAGTACCACTATATAGGGAATAGGGCTCTGGTCTATAGTAGTACCACTATATAGGGAATAGGGCTCTAGTCTATAGTAGTACCACTATATAGGGAATAGGGCTCTGGTCTATAGTAGTACCACTATATAGGGAATAGGGCTCTGGTCTATAGTAGTACCACTATATAGGGAATAGGGCTCTGGTCTATAGTAGTACCACAATATAGGAATAGGGCTCTGGTCTATAGTAGTACCACTATATAGGGAATAGGGCTCTGGTCTATAGTAGTACCACTATATAGGAATAGGGCTCTGGTCTATAGTAGTACCACTATATAGGGAATAGGGCTCTGGTCTATAGTAGTACCACTATATAGGGAATAGGGCTCTGGTCTATAGTAGTACCACTATATAGGGAATAGGGCTCTGGTCTATAGTAGTACCACTATATAGGGAATAGGGCTCTGGTCTATAGTAGTACCACTATATAGGGAATAGGGCTCTGGTCTATAGTAGTACCACTATATAGGGAATAGGGCTCTGGTCTATAGTAGTACCACTATATAGGGAATAGGGCTCTGGTCTATAGTAGTACCACTATATAGGGAATAGGGCTCTGGTCTATAGTAGTACCACTATATAGGGAATAGGGCTCTGGTCTATAGTAGTACCACTATATAGGAATAGGGCTCTGGTCTATAGTAGTACCACTATATAGGGAATAGGGCTCTGGTCTATAGTAGTACCACTATATAGGGAATAGGGCTCTGGTCTATAGTAGTACCACTATATAGGAATAGGGCTCTGGTCTATAGTAGTACCACTATATAGGAATAGGGCTCTGGTCTATAGTAGTACCACTATATAGGGAATAGGGCTCTGGTCTATAGTAGTACCACTATATAGGAATAGGGCTCTGGTCTATAGTAGTACCACTATATAGGAATAGGGCTCTGGTCTATAGTAGTACCACTATATAGGGAATAGGGCTCTGGTCTATAGTAGTACCACTATATAGGAATAGGGCTCTGGTCTATAGTAGTACCACTATATAGGGAATAGGGCCTGGTCTATAGTAGTACCACTATATAGGGAATAGGGCTCTGGTCTATAGTAGTACCACTATATAGGAATAGGGCTCTGGTCTATAGTAGTACCACTATATAGGGAATAGGGCTCTGGTCTATAGTAGTACCACTATATAGGGAATAGGGCTCTGGTCTATAGTAGTACCACTATATAGGGAATAGGGCTCTGGTCTAAAGTAGTGCACTATATAGGGAATAGGGCTCTGGTCAAAGTAGTACCACTATATAGGGAATAGGGCTCTGGTCTATAGTAGTACCACTATATAGGGAATAGGGCTCTGGTCTATAGTAGTACCACTATATAGGGAATAGGGCTCTGGTCTATAGTAGTACCACTATATAGGAATAGGGCTCTGGTCTATAGTAGTACCACTATATAGGGAATAGGGCTCTGGTCTATAGTAGTACCACTATATAGGGAATAGGGCTCTGGTCTATAGTAGTACCACTATATAGGGAATAGGGCTCTGGTCTATAGTAGTACCACTATATAGGGAATAGGGCTCTGGTCTATAGTAGTACCACTATATAGGAATAGGGCTCTGGTCTATAGTAGTACCACTATATAGGGAATAGGGCTCTGGTCTATAGTAGTACCACTATATAGGGAATAGGGCCCTGGTCTATAGTAGTACCACTATATAGGGAATAGGGCCCTGGTCTATAGTAGTGTACTATATAGGGAATAGGGCCCTGGTCTATAGTAGTACCACTATATAGGAATAGGGCTCTGGTCTATAGTAGTACCACTATATAGGGAATAGGGCTCTGGTCTATAGTAGTACCACTATATAGGAATAGGGCTCTGGTCTATAGTAGTACCACTATATAGGGAATAGGGCTCTGGTCTATAGTAGTACCACTATATAGGGAATAGGGCTCTGGTCTATAGTAGTACCACTATATAGGGAATAGGGCTCTGGTCTATAGTAGTACCACTATATAGGGAATAGGGCTCTGGTCTATAGTAGTACCACTATATAGGGAATAGGGCTCTGGTCTATAGTAGTACCACTATATAGGGAATAGGGCTCTGGTCTATAGTAGTACCACTATATAGGGAATAGGGCTCTGGTCTAAAGTAGTGCACTATATAGGAATAGGGCTCTGGTCAAAGTAGTACCACTATATAGGGAATAGGGCTCTGGTCTATAGTAGTACCACTATATAGGGAATAGGGCTCTGGTCTATAGTAGTACCACTATATAGGGAATAGGGCTCTGGTCTATAGTAGTACCACTATATAGGGAATAGGGCTCTGGTCTATAGTAGTACCACTATATAGGGAATAGGGCTCTGGTCTATAGTAGTACCACTATATAGGAATAGGGCTCTGGTCTATAGTAGTACCACTATATAGGGAATAGGGCTCTGGTCTATAGTAGTACCACTATATAGGGAATAGGGCTCTGGTCTATAGTAGTACCACTATATAGGGAATAGGGCCCTGGTCTATAGTAGTACCACTATATAGGGAATAGGGCCCTGGTCTATAGTAGTGTACTATATAGGGAATAGGGCCCTGGTCTATAGTAGTACCACTATATAGGGAATAGGGCTCTGGTCTATAGTAGTACCACTATATAGGAATAGGGCTCTGGTCTATAGTAGTACCACTATATAGGGAATAGGGCTCTGGTCTATAGTAGTACCACTATATAGGGAATAGGGCTCTGGTCTATAGTAGTACCACTATATAGGGAATAGGGCTCTGGTCTATAGTAGTACCACTATATAGGGAATAGGGCTCTGGTCTATAGTAGTACCACTATATAGGAATAGGGCTCTGGTCTAAAGTAGTGCACTATATAGGGAATAGGGCTCTGGTCTAAAGTAGTGTACTATATAGGAATAGGGCTCTGGTCTATAGTAGTACCACTATATAGGGAATAGGGCTCTGGTCTAAAGTAGTGTACTATAGGGAATAGGGCTCTGGTCTAAAGTAGTGCACTATATAGGAATAGGGCTCTGGTCTAAAGTAGTGTACTATATAGGGAATAGGGCTCTGGTCTAAAGTAGTGTACTATATAGGAATAGGGCTCTGGTCTATAGTAGTACCACTATATAGGGAATAGGGCTCTGGTCTAAAGTAGTGTACTATATAGGGAATAGGGCTCTGGTCTAATGTAGTACCACTATATAGGGAATAGGGCTCTGGTCTATAGTAGTACCACTATATAGGAATAGGGCTCTGGTCTAAAGTAGTGCACTATATAGGGAATAGGGCTCTGGTCTATAGTAGTACCACTATATAGGGAATAGGGCTCTGGTCTATAGTAGTGCCCTATATAGGGAATAGGGCTCTGGTCTAAAGTAGTGTACTATATAGGGAATAGGGCTCTGGTCTAAAGTAGTGCACTATATAGGGATTAGGTTTCTGGTCTAAAGTAGTGTACTATATAGGGAATAGGGCTCTGGTCTATAGTAGTACACTATATAGGGAATAGGGCTCTGGTCTATAGTAGTGCACTACATAGGGAATAGGGCTCTGGTCTAAAGTAGTGTACTATATAGGGAATAGGGCTCTGGTCTAAATTAGTGCACTATATAGGGAATAGGGCTCTGGTCTATAGTAGTGCACTATATAGGAATAGGGCTCTGGTCTATAGTAGTACCACTATATAGGAATAGGGCTCTGGTCTATAGTAGTACCACTATATAGGGAATAGGGCTCTGGTCTATAGTGGTGCACTATATAGGGAATAGGGCTCTGGTCTATAGTAGTACCACTATATAGGGAATAGGGCTCTGGTCTATAGTGGTGCACTATATAGGAATAGGGCTCTGGTCTATAGTGGTGCACTATATAGGGAATAGGGCTCTGGTCTATAGTGGTGCACTATATAGGGAATAGGGTGCCATTTGGGAGGTATCCAGCAGTTTTTTTTTCTTCAATGAGTTGAATGACTGAAATGGTACTCTGTTCCCTAGTTAGTGCACTACTATGTGGGCCCTGGTCAAAAGTAGTGCACTTAAGGTTTCATTTCAGACACAGACCCTGACAGTTAGATGTAGTGTTATTTTAAAGCCCAAACTGCATTGAACATTGAAACAAAACGGCCCAGAGCCATAGTAGCGACTGCATTAGCAAAAGTTAATGAAAAAATACGAGAACTGTGTATGTGGACCGAGTCCCTGAACTTTTCCCCATGGCAGAATATATCGCTCTGTAGCCCAGCCAAGCCAGAATATAGCAATTGATAGCCAAGCCAAGGCAGAATAGGAAGAAACCTAGAGAGGAACCAGGCTATGTGGGGTGGCCAGGGCTCTTCTGGCTGTCCATATGTGACCAGCAGGGTCAAATAATAATAATCACAGTGGTTGAAGAGGGTGCAACAGGCCAGCACCTCGAGAGTAAATGTCAGTTGGCTTTTTATAGCCGATCATTCAGAGTATCTCTCTAGCTCCTGCTGTCTCTAGAGAGTTGAAAACAGCAATATACTGGATACTGGTACCAAGTCAATGTGCAGGTAATATGTAATTAGGGGTAAAGTGACTATGCATAGACAATAAACAGTCAGTATCTGTAAGGGTCGACGCTGGTAGAGACAAGAAGCAGGTACAGGGACGGACATAGGACAGGACAGGACAGCGTCTGGACGTAAACACATAACCACATTAATGCTGACACAGGGAACAAACAGGGGAGCAGACATTAATAGAAGCAGGTACAGGGACGGACATAGGACAGGACAGCGTCTGGACATGAACACATTACCACATTAATGCTGACACAGGGAACAAACAGGGAGCAGACAGTAATAGAAGCAGGTACAGGGACGGACATAGGACAGGACAGGACAGCGACTGGACGTGAACACATAACCACATTAATGCTGACACAGGGAACAAACAGGGGAGCAGACAGTAATAGAAGCAGGTACAGGGACGGACATAGGACAGGACAGGACAGCGTCTGGACGTGAACACATAACCACATTAATGCTGACACAGGGAACAAACAGGGGAGCAGACAGTAATAGAAGCAGGTACAGGGACGGACATAGGACAGGACAGGACAGCGTCTGGACGTGAACACATAACCACATTAATGCTGACACAGGGAACAAACAGGGGAGCAGACAGTAATAGACGGGGCAGTCAACAAAGAGAAGGAGTTCAGGTGAGTCCAATGAGCGCTGCTGCGCGTAATGATGGTGACAGGTGTACGTAATGAAGGGCAGCCTGACGCCCTCGAGCGCCAGAGAGGGAGAGCAGGCATGACAGTAGCAGCAGTGGTCAATGTAAATAGTCCAGGTGGCCATTTGATTAATTGCTCAGCAGTCTTATGGCTTGGGGGGTAGAAGCTGTTAAGAATCCTTTTGGATCTAGACTTGGCACTCCGGTACCGCTTGCCGTGCGGTAGCAGAGAGAACAGTCTATGATCAGGGTGCTCAGCACTCCTTTTACTGTAGGCCACGATCATCTCCTTTATCTTGAAGTAGAGGTTGTTGGCACCACACTGCCAGGCCTCCTCCTTATAGGCTGTCTCATCGTTGTCGGTGATCAGGCCTACCACGTTGTGTCATCTGCAAACGTAATGATGGCGTTGGAGTCGTGCTTGGCCACACCGTCGTGGGTGAACAGGGAGAACAGGAGGGAGGGGACTAAGCACGCACTCCTGGGCAGTGTGGATTTCAATAGAGTTTGTGTCATCTGTGGATCTGTTGGGGCGGTATGCGAATTTGAGTGGGTCTAGGGTTTCTAGGATGATGGTTTTGATGTGAGCATTGAGCATTTTGTCTTGTTTGCTTATGGCCCTATACAGCTTGTTGGTCTAAGTGGTGGTAAATATAGATGAAAACTCTCTTGGGCCTGGTCTTGGGTCAGGGATTTGGGCCGGGTCCAGGAGCATCAGTATATCCTAAAGAAAAAATCTTAGTACAGTACACTTTTTTTGTGTGTGACTTTTTGAAAATTTGATTTATTTAACCAGGTAGGCTAGTTGAGAACAAGTTCCCTTTATTTAACCAGGTAGGCTAGTTGAGAACAAGTTCCCTTTATTTAACCAGGTAGGCTAGTTGAGAACAAGTTCCCTTTATTTAACCAGGTAGGCTAGTTGAGAACAAGTTCCCTTTATTTAACCAGGTAGGCTAGTGAAAAAAACAACATATTACATTGTTTAAGGGCTATATCCGTGGAGACCACCTCTTCCAGGACAATAGGAGACACCATATTACATTGTTTAAGGGCTATATCAGTGGAGACCACCTCTTCCAGGACAATAGGAGACACCATATTACATTGTTTAAGGGATATATCAGTGGAGACCACCTCTTCCTGGACAATAGGAGACACCATATTACATTGTTTAAGGGCTATATCAGTGGAGACCACCTCTTCCAGGACAATACACCATATTACATTGTTTAAGGGCTATATCAGTGGAGACCACCTCTTCCAGGACAATAGGAGACACCATATTACATTGTTTAAGGGACCACCTCTTCCAGACACCATATTTCTCTACTCAGTCAGTCAGGCAGAAGAATCATGTCTAAACCAATTTAGGGACAAAATGTTAGAGCTAGTAGTGATAGCTGTTAGAGCTAGTAGTGATAGCTGTTAGAGCTAGTAGTGATAGCTAGTAGTGATAGCTGTTAGAGCTAGTAGTGATAGCTGTTAGAGCTAGTAGTGATAGCTGTTAGAGCTAGTAGTGATAGCTAGTAGTGATAGATGTTAGAGCTAGTAGTGATAGCTGTTAGAGCTAGTAGTGATAGCTGTTAGAGCTAGTAGTGATAGCTGTTAGAGCTAGTAGTGATAGCTGTTAGAGCTAGTAGTGATAGCTAGTAGTGATAGCTGTTAGAGCTAGTAGTGATAGCTGTTAGAGCTAGCTGTTAGAGCTAGTAGTGATAGCTAGTATTGATAGCTGTTAGAGCTAGTAGTGATAGCTGTTAGAGCTAGTAGTGATAGCTAGTAGTGATAGCTGTTAGAGCTAGTAGTGATAGCTAGTAGTGATAGCTGTTAGAGCTAGTAGTGATAGCTAGTAGTGATAGCTGTTAGAGCTAGTAGTGATAGCTAGTAGTGATAGCTGTTAGAGCTCGTAGTGATAGCTGTTAGAGCTAGTAGTGATAGCTAGTAGTGATAGCTGTTAGAGCTAGTAGTGATAGCTAGTAGTGATAGCTGTTAGAGCTAGTAGTGATAGCTAGTAGTGATAGCTGTTAGAGCTAGTAGTGATAGCTAGTAGTGATAGCTGTTAGAGCTCGTAGTGATAGCTAGCTTGATAGTTTAGCGAAATGTTAGAGCCTGGAAAAACAATTAATAGTTTAGTGCGGACGGATCCTTCATCTTCCCCTCTTAGTAAAGTATAATTTTATCCGGGATCGTTTCCATATACATTTTAAAACCGGACTATTCATTTGATCCCAATAGCCAGAATCCTGTGGAGCCATTGGATGTATTGAACCACAGAAATTCAGCTGTGGCATTATATTAATTTAGGGAAAGAGAAAAGGGGGGATACCTCGTCAGTTTGTACAACTGAATGCTTTCAACTGAAATGCGTCCTTCCCCGTTTAACTCAACCCCTCTGAATCAGAGAGGTGTGTCTTCCCCATTTAACCCAACCCCTCTGAATCAGAGAGGTGTGTCTTCCCCATTTAACTCAACCCCTCTGAATCAGAGAGGTGTGTCTTCCCCATTTAACCCAACCCCTCTGAATCAGAGGTGTGTCTTCCCCATTTAACTCAACCCCTCTGAATCAGAGAGGTGTGTCTTCCCCGTTTAACCCAACCCCTCTGAATCAGAGAGGTGTGTCTTCCCCATTTAACCCAACCCCTCTGAATCAGAGAGGTGTGTCTTCCCCATTTAACCCAACCCCTCTGAATCAGAGAGGTGTGTCTTCCCCATTTAACCCAGTGGGTAACAGTGGTAAACAGTGGGTAACAGTGGGAAACCGTGGGTTACCGTGGGAAACAGTGGGTAACCATGGGAAACAGTGGGAAACAGTGGGTAACAGTGGGAAACCGTGGGTTACCGTGGGAAACAGTGGGTAACCATGGGAAACAGTGGGAAACAGTGGGAAACAGTGGGTAACCGTGGGAAACAGTGGGTAACAGAGGGTAACAGTGGGTAACTGTGGGTAACAGTGGGAAACAGTGGGTAAACAGTGGGTAAACAGTGGGTAACAGTGGTAAACAGTGGTAAACAGTGGGTAACAGTGGGTAACAGTGGGTAACAGTGGGTAAACAGTGGGTAACAGTGGGAAACAGAGGGAAACAGTGGGAAACAGTGGGAAACAGTGGGTAACAGTGGGTAACAGTGGGTAACAGTGGGAAACAGTGGGTAACAGTGGGAAACAGTGGGAAACAGTGGGTAACCGTGGGAAACAGTGGGTAACCGTGGGAAACAGTGGGAAACAGTGGGTAACCGTGGGAAACAGTGGGTAACCGTGGGTAACAGTGGGTAACCGTGGGAAACAGTGGGTAACAGAGGGAAACAGTGGGTAACCGTGGGTAACAGTGGGTAGACAAGTTAAGGTTAAAGCAACTGGGATATTATTTCAATCTCCTGAGGTTGGATTGAAATGATTTGAGCTGTTAATGTGTCTGCCACCGGTTCATCAAAAGGAAAGAAATAGATCTCAGAAATGGGAAACGATGGTGATTCCATGAGTAGAGTCGGAGTCCTCCATCGGGGTCCCGAGAGGCAGTAGGGGCTGAATTGGTTAGATTCATTTTATAACTCGAGATTAAAGCTGCATTTTTCTATGATCGTCAATGCGTTTGGGAGGTCGATTTTTATACATTGTCTAGACATAGTAAAATGCGTATAATTAGACGAAGTGATCCGTAGATTTTAGTGTTATTTCTTTGAATTGACGGATTTCCTGGACCAGAGGTTCCATGGATAATAAAATAGCAAAGGCATATTTATTGAAGTGAGAGAATCTTTTGATTGATTAATTTGGGTTTACGATAGTAATTCCCCTATTTCATAGACCACATGTTTATTGATCAGTATTCATTCATTTAGTTATCAAATTGATCACAGAATATAGAATGCTGTAGTCATGAAATGCTAGCTAGCATGGTGGTCAAAACCAGATCACATGTCTAATTTACATTTTCTTGATTAAAGAATAATAGTATGAAACATTTGATTCGTAAAAAATGACTTATACTTGTCTGAGTAAACGTGTACTCTTTGGCTTTTAGGATTATGTGCTCGCCAGGCATCCTAATCAGAGAGTATACGATGGAGACCCTTGTTTGTTTGGGAATTGTAGTCGGTCTTATTAGATTTGTCCTGCGCGTCAGAAATGGTATTCATGTCTGTCCAGATGGAATTCAGTTCGTTCTAACAATGGGCTCCCGAGTGGCACAGCAGAGGTCTATAAGGCACTGCATCTCAGTGGGGCGTCACTACAGACCCTGGTTCGAATCCAGGCTGTATCACAGTGGTCTGAGACACTGCATCTCAGTGGGGCGTCACTACAGACCCTGGTTCGAATCCAGGCTGTATCACAGTGGTCTGAGGCACTGCATCTCAGTGAGGTGTCACTACAGACCCTGGTTCGAATCCAGGCTGTATCACAGTGGTCTGAGGCACTGCATCTCAGTGAGGTGTCACTACAGACCCTGGTTCGAATCCAGGCTGTATCACAGTGGTCTGAGGCACTGCATCTCAGTGAGGTGTCACTACAGACCCTGGTTCGAATCCAGGCTGTATCACAGTGGTCTGAGACACTGCATCTCAGTGGGGCATCACTACAGACCCTGGTTCGAATCCAGGCTGTATCACAGTGGTCTGAGACACTGCATCTCAGTGGGGCGTCACTACAGACCCTGGTTCGAATCCAGGCTGTATCACAGTGGTCTGAGACACTGCATCTCAGTGGGGCGTCACTACAGACCCTGGTTCGAATCCAGGCTGTATCACAGTGGTCTGAGACACTGCATCTCAGTGGGGCATCACTACAGACCCTGGTTCGAATCCAGGCTGTATCACAGTGGTCTGAGACACTGCATCTCAGTGGGGCGTCACTACAGACCCTGGTTCGAATCCAGGCTGTATCACAGTGGTCTGAGACACTGCATCTCAGTGGGGCGTCACTACAGACCCTGGTTCGAATCCAGGCTGTATCACAGTGGTCTGAGACACTGCATCTCAGTGGGGCATCACTACAGACCCTGGTTCGAATCCAGGCTGTATCACAGTGGTCTGAGGCACTGCATCTCAGTGAGGTGTCACTACAGACCCTCGTTCACATAAAAACAATATGCTGTTTGGAAAACCTAAAAAATGTAGGAGCATATACATGAATAAAAGCATTGATTCTGCCTTCTTGGTCTTTTACCCAAGATGGTGAGTTTGAGTTTCTTATGAATCATTATGATTACACCTTCTTGGTCTTTTACCGAAGATGGTGAGTTTGAGTTTCTTATGAATCATTATGATTACACCTTCTTGGTCTTTTACCGAAGATGGTGAGTTTGAGTTTCTTATGAATCATTATGATTACACCTTCTTGGTCTTTTACCGAAGATGGTGAGTTTGAGTTTCTTATGAATCATTATGATTACACCTTCTTGGTCTTTTACCGAAGATGGTGAGTTTGAGTTTCTTATGTATCATTATGATTACACCTTTTAGTTGTGTTTGTGGCTGATGGTGTCATGTTTTGTCATTTATTATCTTGTCTTGTCCCTGTGCTTCCCATTCTATTCGTTTCCCTCTGCTGGTCTTATTAGGTTCTTTCCCTCTTTCTATCCCTCTCTCTCCCCCTCCCTCTCTCACTCTCTCGCTCTCTCTTCTCTCTATCGTTCCGTTCCTGCTCCCAGCTGTTCCTATTCCCCTAATCAATCATTTAGTCTTCCCACACCTGTTCCCGATCCTTTCCCCTGATTAGAGTCCCTATTTCTTCCTTTGTGTTCCGTTCCTGTCCTGTCGGTTCCTTGTCTAGAATTCACCGTGCTGTGTTTGTGTATCGCCCTGTCGTGTCGTGTTTTCCTCAGATGCTGCGTGGTGAGCAGGTGTCTGAGTCTGTCTGGTTCAAGTGCCTTCCCGAGGCAACCTGCTGTTCACCTGCTGTTCAAGATCGAGTCTCCAGTTTGTCCTCGTCATTTCGAGTGAAAGTTGTGTTTTTTGTTTGTATTTACTTTACTGGATTAAAGACTCTGTTTTCGCCAAGTCGCTTTGGGTCCTCTTTCACCTGCATGACAGAAGGAACCGACCAAGGAATGGACCCAGCGACTTCAGACGCTCGTTACACTGCCGTCGAGATCCAAGGAGCCATGCTCGGCAGACACGAGCAGGAATTGTCTGCTGCTCGCCATGCCGTGGAGAACCTGGCCGCTCAGGTTTCCGACCTCTCTGGACAGTTCCAGAGTCTACGTCTCGTGCCACCTGTTACTTCCTGGCCTGCCGAGCCTCCAGAACCTAGGGTTAATAACCCACCTTGCTACTCCGGGCAGCCCACTGAGTGCCGCTCCTTTCTCACGCAGTGTGAGATTGTGTTCTCTCTCCAACCCAACACATACTCTAGAGAGAGAGCTCGGGTTGCTTACGTCATTTCACTCCTTACTGGCCGGGCTCGAGAATGGGGCACAGCTATCTGGGAGGCAAGGGCTGATTGCTCTAACAAGTTCCAGAACTTTAAAGAGGAGATGATTCGGGTTTTTGACCGTTCAGTTTTTGGTAGGGAGGCTTCTAGGGCCCTGGCTTCCTTATGCCAAGGTGAACGGTCCATAACGGATTATTCTATTGAGTTTCGCACTCTTGCTGCCTCTAGTGAGTGGAACGAGCCGGCGCTGCTTGCTCGTTTTCTGGAGGGACTCCACGCAGTGGTTAAGGATGAGATTCTCTCCCGGGAGGTTCCTTCAGATGTGGACTCTTTGATTGCTCTCGCCATCCGCATAGAACGACGGGTAGATCTTCGTCACCGGGCTCGTGGAAGAGAGCTCGCATCAACGGTGTTTCCCTGCTCCGCATCGCAACCATCTCCTCCTCTGGCTCAGAGTCTGAGCCCATGCAGCTGGGAGGGATTCGCATCTCGACTAAGGAGAGGAACGGAGGATCACCAACCGCCTGTGCCTCTATTGCGGAGTTGCTGGACATTTTGTTAATTCATGTCCAGTAAAAGCCAGAGCTCATCTGTAAGCGGAGGGCTACAGGTGAGCGCAACTACTCAAGTCTCTCCATCAAGATCCTGTACTACTTTGTCGGTCCATCTACGCTGGACCGGTTCGGGTGCTACATGTAGTGCCTTGATAGACTCTGGGGCTGAGGGTTGTTTCATGGACGAAGCATGGGTTCGGAAACATGACATTCCTTTCAGAGAGTTAGAGAAGCCTACGCCCATGTTCGCCTTAGATGGTAGTCATCTTCCCAGTATCAGATTTGAGACACTACCTTTAACCCTCACAGTATCTGGTAACCACAGTGAGACTATTTCTTTTTGATTTTTCGTTCACCGTTTACACCTGTTGTTTTGGGTCATCCCTGGCTAGTATGTCATAATCCTTCTATTAATTGGTCTAGTAATTCTATCCTATCCTGGAACGTTTCTTGTCATGTGAAGTGTTTAATGTCTGCCATCCCTCCCGTTTCTTCTGTCCCTACTTCTCAGGAGGAACCTGGCGATTTGACAGGAGTGCCGGAGGAATATCATGATCTGCGCACGGTCTTCAGTCGGTCCCGAGCCAACTCCCTTCCTCCTCACCGGTCGTATGATTGTAGTATTGATCTCCTTCCGGGGACCACTCCTCCTCGGGGTAGACTATACTCTCTGTCGGCTCCCGAACGTAAGGCTCTCGAGGATTATTTGTCTGTGTCTCTTGACGCCGGTACCATAGTGCCTTCTTCCTCTCCGGCCGGGGCGGGGTTCTTTTTTGTTAAGAAGAAGGACGGTACTCTGCGCCCCTGCGTGGATTATCGAGGGCTGAATGACATAACGGTTAAGAATCGTTATCCGCTTCCCCTTATGTCATCAGCCTTCGAGATTCTGCAGGGAGCCAGGTGCTTTACTAAGTTGGACCTTCGTAACGCTTACCATCTCGTGCGCATCAGAGAGGGGGACGAGTGGAAAACGGCGTTTAACACTCCGTTAGGGCATTTTGAGTACCGGGTTCTGCCGTTTGGTCTCGCCAATGCGCCAGCTGTTTTTCAGGCATTAGTTAATGATGTTCTGAGAGACATGCTGAACATCTTTGTTTTTGTCTATCTTGACGATATCCTGATTTTTTCTCCGTCACTCGAGATTCATGTTCAGCACGTTCGACGTGTTCTACAGCGCCTTTTAGAGAATTGTCTCTACGTAAAGTCTGAGAAGTGCTCTTTTCATGTCTCCTCCGTTACTTTTCTCGGTTCCGTTATTTCCGCTGAAGGCATTCAGATGGATTCCGCTAAGGTCCAAGCTGTCAGTGATTGGCCCGTTCCAAGGTCACGTGTCGAGTTGCAGCGCTTTTTAGGTTTCGCTAATTTCTATCGGCGTTTCATTCGTAATTTCGGTCAAGTTGCTGCCCCTCTCACAGCTCTTACTTCTGTCAAGACGTGTTTTAAGTGGTCCGGTTCCGCCCAGGGAGCTTTTGATCTTCTAAAAGAACGTTTACGTCCGCTCCTATCCTCGTTACTCCTGACGTCACTAGACAATTCATTGTCGAGGTTGACGCTTCAGAGGTAGGCGTGGGAGCCATTCTATCCCAGCGCTTCCAGTCTGACGATAAGGTTCATCCTTGCGCTTATTTTTCTCATCGCCTGTCGCCATCTGAGCGCAACTATGATGTGGGTAACCGTGAACTGCTCGCCATCCGCTTAGCCCTAGGCGAATGGCGACAGTGGTTGGAGGGGGCGACCGTTCCTTTGTCGTTTGGACAGACCATAAGAACCTTGAGTACATCCGTTCTGCCAAACGACTTAATGCCCGTCAAGCTCGTTGGGCGTTGTTTTTCGCTCGTTTCGAGTTTGTGATTTCTTACCGTCCGGGTAGCAAGAACACCAAGCCTGATGCCTTATCCCGTCTGTTTAGTTCTTCTGTGGCTTCTACTGATCCCGAGGGGATTCTTCCTTATGGGCGTGTTGTCGGGTTAACAGTCTGGGGAATTGAAAGACAGGTTAAGCAAGCACTCACGCACACTGCGTCGCCGCGCTTGTCCTAGTAACCTCCTTTTCGTTCCTGTTTCCACTCGTCTGGCTGTTCTTCAGTGGGCTCACTCTGCCAAGTTAGCTGGTCATCCCGGTGTTCGAGGCACTCTTGCGTCTATTCGCCAGCGCTTTTGGTGGCCGACTCAGGAGCGTGACACGCGCCGTTTCGTGGCTGCTTGTTCGGACTGCGCGCAGACTAAGTCGGGTAACTCTCCTCCTGCCGGTCGTCTCAGACCGCTCCCCATTCCTTCTCGACCATGGTCTCACATCGCCCTAGACTTCATTACCGGTCTGCCTTTGTCTGCGGGGAAGACTGTGATTCTTACGGTTGTCGATAGGTTCTCTAAGGCGGCACATTTCATTCCCCTCGCTAAACTTCCTTCCGCTAAGGAGACGGCACAAATCATTATCGAGAATGTATTCAGAATTCATGGCCTCCCGTTAGACGCCGTTTCAGACAGAGGCCCGCAATTCACGTCACAGTTTTGGAGGGAGTTCTGTCGTTTGATTGGTGCGTCCGTCAGTCTCTCTTCCGGGTTTCATCCCCAGTCTAACGGGCAAGCAGAGAGGGCCAATCAGACGATTGGTCGCATACTACGCAGCCTTTCTTTCAGAAACCCTGCGTCTTGGGCAGAACAGCTCCCTGGGCAGAATACGCTCACAATTCGCTTCCTTCGTCTGCTACCGGGTTATCTCCGTTTCAGAGTAGTCTGGGTTACCAGCCTCCTCTGTTCTCATCCCAGCTTGCCGAGTCCAGCGTTCCCTCCGCTCAAGCGTTTGTCCAACGTTGTGAGCGCACCTGGAGGAGGGTGAGGTCTGCACTTTGCCGTTACAGGGCACAGACTGTGAGAGCCGCCAATAAACGCAGGATTAAGAGTCCAAGGTATTGTTGCGGCCAGAGAGTGTGGCTTTCCACTCGCAACCTTCCTCTTACGACAGCTTCTCGTAAGTTGACTCCGCGGTTCATTGGTCCGTTCCGTGTCTCCCAGGTCGTCAATCCTGTCGCTGTGCGACTGCTTCTTCCGCGACATCTTCGTCGCGTCCATCCTGTCTTCCATGTCTCCTGTGTTAAGCCCTTTCTTCGCACCCCCGTTCGTCTTCCCTCCCCCTCCCGTCCTTGTCGAGAGCGCACCTATTTACAAGGTACATAAGATCATGGACATGCGTTCTCGGGACGGGGTCACCAATACTTAGTGGATTGGGAGGGTTACGGTCCTGAGGAGAGGAGTTGGGTTCCGTCTCGGGACGTGCTGGACCGTTCACTCATTGATGATTTCCTCCGTTGCCGCCAGGATTCCTCCTCGAGTGCGCCAGGAGGCGCTCGGTGAGTGGGGGGTACTGTCATGTTTTGTCATTTATTATCTTGTCTTGTCCCTGTGCTTCCCATTCTATTCGTTTCCCTCTGCTGGTCTTATTAGGTTCTTTCCCTCTTTCTATCCCTCTCTCTCCCCCTCCCTCTCTCACTCTCTCGCTCTCTCTTCTCTCTATCGTTCCGTTCCTGCTCCCAGCTGTTCCTATTCCCCTAATCAATCATTTAGTCTTCCCACACCTGTTCCCGATCCTTTCCCCTGATTAGAGTCCCTATTTCTTCCTTTGTGTTCCGTTCCTGTCCTGTCGGTTCCTTGTCTAGAATTCACCGTGCTGTGTTTGTGTATCGCCCTGTCGTGTCGTGTTTTCCTCAGATGCTGCGTGGTGAGCAGGTGTCTGAGTCTGTCTGGTTCAAGTGCCTTCCCGAGGCAACCTGCTGTTCACCTGCTGTTCAAGATCGAGTCTCCAGTTTGTCCTCGTCATTTCGAGTGAAAGTTGTGTTTTTTGTTTGTATTTACTTTACTGGATTAAAGACTCTGTTTTCGCCAAGTCGCTTTTGGGTCCTCTTTCACCTGCATGACAGATGGAAAAGCAGCCAAGTATGAATGGTTCTCTATTCTGAGTCCTTCTGGAGCAAGTGTGTTTCTTGGAGCATTTCTATATCTTGCTAGAATGTAATACAGAATAGAATATAATACAGAATAGAATAGAATAGAATACAGAATAGAATAGAATACAGAATAGAATAGAATAGAATACAGAATAGAATAGAATATAATACAGAATAGAATAGAATACAGAACAGAATAGAATACAGAATAGAATAGAATACACAATATAATATAGAATACAGAATAGAATATAATATAGAATAGAATACAGAATAGAATAGAATACAGTATATAATATAATATAATACAGAATAGAATACAGAATAGAATATAATATAATACAGAATAGAATACAGAATAGAATAGAATACAGAATATAATAGAATACAGCTGGAACATTTTAATACATGAGTTTAGGCCTTTCAAATTCCAAGACAGTATAGCTAACATTAACATTGTTTAAAGAAATAAAAAATTAGAGGTTTTAATGATGTAATTATTAAATTATTATCTTTGGTATTATTAGGTGAAACAAAAATCAGGACCCACAGGGAAACCAATTCATACTTGTTTTATCATCTGAAGGTATTGAGAAAAATGAAGTAAAACATGAAAATAAGTATCCATTTACCCCTTCAGACCCTTTAATGTAAGTTATCAGACATCGGCCTTATTATTAGAGGTAACAGAAATAACTAAACATCGGCCTTATTATTAGAGGTAACAGAAATAACTAAACATCGGCCTTATTATTAGTGGTAACAGAAATAACTAAACATCGGCCTTATTATTAGAGGTAACAGAAATAACTAAACATCAGCCTTATTATTAGTGGTAACAGAAATAACTAAACATCAGCCTTATTATTAGTGGTAACAGAAATAACTAAACATCAGCCTTATTATTAGTGGTAACAGAAATAACTAAACATCAGCCTTATTATTAGTGGTAACAGAAATAACTAAACATCGGCCTTATTATTAGTGGTAACAGAAATAACTAAACATCATTCCTTATTATTAGAGGTAACAGAAATAACTAAACATCATTCCTTATTATTAGAGGTAACAGAAATAACTAAACATCGGCCTTATTATTAGTGGTAACAGAAATAACTAAACATCAGCCTTATTATTAGAGGTAACAGAAATAACTAAACATCAGTCCTTATTATTAGTAGCAATATGCTGTAAATGACCTTAAACGTAGGAAAAAAAAATAAACAAGCAGAAACTAATTGTGTGGAAACCCTCCATCCTAAACAGTTTGTTCCCGCGGTGATTCAATGTACTGTAACCCAGAAAGGAAGAAAACCCAGTCTGTATGGCACTTCGATATATTGTCCGTTGTTCATTAATTGGTGCGGAGTCATCAACGTATAAATAAATGCCCTGGACTTTAAGGAAGAAAACCCAGTCTGTATGGCACTTCGATATATTGTCCGTTGTTCATTAATTGGTGCGGAGTCATCAACGTATAAATAAATGCCCTGGACTTTAAGGAAGAAAACCCAGTCTGTATGGCACTTCGATATATTGTCCGTTGTTCATTAATTGGTGTGGAGTCATCAACGTATAAATAAATGCCCTGGACTTTAAGGAAGAAAACCCAGTCTGTATGGCACTTCGATATATTGTCCGTTGTTCATTAATTGGTGCGGAGTCATCAACGTATAAATGCCCTGGACTTTAAGGAAGAAAACCCAGTCTGTATGGCACTTCGATATATTGTTCGTTGTTCATTAATTGGTGCGGAGTCATCAACGTATAAATAAATGCCCTGGACTTTAAGGAAGAAAACCCAGTCTGTATGGCACTTCGATATATTGTTCGTTGTTCATTAATTGGTGCGGAGTCATCAACGTATAAATGCCCTGGACTTTAAGGAAGAAAACCCAGTCTGTATGGCACTTCGATATATTGTCCGTTGTTCATTAATTGGTGTGGAGTCATCAACGTATAAATGCCCTGGACTTTAAGGAAGAAAACCCAGTCTGTATGGCACTTCGATATATTGTCCGTTGTTCATTAATTGGTGCGGAGTCATCAATGTATAAATGCCCTGGACTTTAAGCAATATAATAATGAACAATGGCCACCAATATGAATAATAATGATGTTCTTTTTACCCCACTGAGAGAGTTTCTTCTTCGTTATCTCATGCAGAGGGCAGCAACACAGCCATAGGCTAGGCTAGGCTATGTGATTCTATATGGATAGCATAACTGAATATTGAGCCAGGCATAATAGGGGTAGCTGAGATCTGCCGGTTCGTCCCCTTGTGTGTTGGATGTGCTTATCAAAGAAGTCTTGAGACTCCTTGGCAGTGGGAAAAACGTGTGTGTGTGTTGTATTCTGGAAGGTCAAGATTAGTTTTACTTGGTGGATAAAGCCTCCTCTCAGGTTTAGCTTGCGTAGCTGGGATCTCACCTCGTTGTAGGTCAACTTCTGTTTCAGCAGTTCGGCACCCAGTTCTGGGTAGATGCTGATCCTCTTCTACACATAGGTCAGAGGCCCCCCTCCCTGATTTCTGCTGCAGTTTTAATTGCAAGTGGAGGGCAGAACGATCTCTCGGATAGTAGTGGCCAACTTTTTCTGTTGTCGGGTGTTGAGAGCCGCCCTGTTCCCTCAGGTGAACGGCGAACAGACAGAATATGCAAATGGGTAACGTCATACACCTTCTGGTGATGTTGTATGTTGACAATTATCAGGAAATAAGACCCTTAATTCATTGTTATTTTGCCAAAGAAAAGCCTTGAGATGAGCCACACGTTTCACGAACCGAACCGGGACAAGATTCTTGAAGAATTAAACCCCCCCCCCTCCCCTCCTCCCCACCCATGAGCTTCAGCCATTGTATCCCATCAGAACACATCAGAACACAACGTAAGCAATTGTTTTTTTACACAAGTGTTTTGTAAACAAAGTAAATGAAAGACGAACACTATATAGCCTCAAAGCAAAACTAAGTTAAAACTATAATGTTGATATTATTAGTTGGGCTGTTCTGCCATATTTAGTGATAATCTCTGCCCAATGGCCTGAGCTTTCTGTTATATTCAGTTATTATTATGGTATATCCACACACTCTGTGGCCTGTTCTGTCCGTCCAACTGAACAGCTCTGACCGGATCACTGGTTACATTAAGCACGTTGGGTTTCATTAGTAGTCTGACTATACAGCAGCAGCCAACACCGTTAATGTTGGTTAGCCAGGCCTCAGTAGAGGAACAGAGCATGATCACACACACACACACACACACACACACACACACACACACACACACACACACACACACACACACACACACACACACACACACACACACACACACACACACACACACACACACACACACACACACACACACACACACACACACACACACACACACACACACACACACACACACACACACACACACACACACAGTTAATAAATAAACAGTTAGAGTTTAATGGCTGTGATAGTTCTCCCGAGGATGGATCAACATTGTAGTTACTCCAAACTACTATCCTAAAATGACAGAGTAAAGATTTCTTATGTATTTCTGTTTTGTTTTATTGATTCAGCAGAGTGAAGGCGTAGGCTCAGATTTTCTGGGTCTCTATGCTTTTGGTTGGACAGGTTTCTTAATTTCTTTCTAAGGTTTTCGCATTCTTCATCAAATCATTTGTCATTGTTTTTTAATTTTCTTAGGTTGTCTACATGACATTTTTTTGGTTTGCTAGGGAAGCTCACAGGTCAAATATACTGTTTAGGTTTTCTACTGCCAAGTTTACACCTTCACTATTACAGTGGAACGTTTTACCCAGGAAATTGTCTAAAAGGGATTGAATTTGTTGTTGCCTAATTGTTTTTTGGTTGGTTTCCACACTACTTTCCTTCCATCTATAGCATTTCTTAATATTATTCAGTTCCTTTGACTTCGATTCCTCTTGGTTGAGTATTGCTCTGTTCAAGTAGATTGTGATTTTGTTGTGGTCTAATAGGGGTGTTAGTGGGCTGACAGGGAACTCTCTGAGAGACTCTCGGTTGAGGTCAGTGATCAAGTAGTCTACAGTACTACTGCCAAGAGATGAGCTATAGGTGTACCTACCGTAGGAGTCCCCTCGAAGCCTACCATTGACTATGTACATACCCAGCATGTGACAGAGCTATAGGTGTACCTACCGTAGGAGTCCCCTCGAAGACTACCGTTGACTATGTACTTACCCAGCGTGCGACAGAGCTGCAGGAGTTGTGACCCGTTTCGTTGGTTATGTTGTCGTAGGTGTGCCGAGGGGGGCAGGGGATGCTGTCACCTCCAGGTAGGTGTTTGTCCCCCTGTGTGCTGAGGGTGTCAGGTTCTTGTCCGGTTCTGGCATTTAGGTCGCCACAGACTAGTACATGTCCCTGGGCCTGGAAATGGTTGATCTCCCCCTCCAGGATGGAGAAGCTGTCTTCATTAAAGTACATGGATTCAAGTGGGGGGATATAGTTAGCACACAGGAGGACATTTCCTTATTAATTTCTCACCAGATGTAAAATTTTCCAGTTTTGACTAAGTTAATAGAATAGGTTAGGTCTGCTCTATACCAAATTAGCATCTCCCCTGAGACTCTTCCCTGTTTCACACCTGGTAGTTTGGTGGATGGGCCTCTTTTACTTTGGCTTGCTCTCTCTCTCTCTCTCTCTCTCTCTCTCTCTCTCTCTCTCTCTCTCTCTCTCTCTCTCTCTCTCTCTCTCTCTCTCTCTATCTCTCTCTCAACTCTCTCAACTCTCTCTCTCTATCTCTCTCTCTCTCTCTCTCTCTCTCTCTCTCTCTCTCTCTCTCTCTCTATCTCTCTCTCAACTCTCTCTCTCTCTCTCTATCTCTCTCTCAACTCTCTCAACTCTCTCTCTCTATCTCTCTCAACTCTCTCTCTCTCTCTCTATCTCTCTCTCTCTCAACTCTCTCTCTCTTTCCTCTCCACCTCCCCTGCTCTGGGTCTGATTAATGCACTCATCAGTTATTTTCCTGTTTGTCCTAACGACAAGCACTCCCCTCCGGGGAATCCTCTGACTTTTTACAAATACTGCTGATGCTACCGCCCTGCTCACATCTGACACTTTTTCCCTTCTCCTTCTGTCAGCGGACCTAAACACACACACACACACACACACACACACACACGCACGCACGCACGCACGCGCACACGCACACGCACACGCACACGCACACGCACATCCACATACACAGATTTTCATGCGATATATAATATTGTAAAATCTGCATCAAAGGTTTTTCCCCACCAGCGATTAGCTGTTTCCATCAAATTGACTTGTTGCAGATTATTAAAGGCTGTGTGATGACGTTGCATTTAAATTATTAAATTATTATTATTATTAAATTATTATCTTAATTATTATATCATTGTAATTATAGCCAATAATATAGCCTACATGATGAAATTTTTATGGACAAAAGAACGAGATTATTATTATTTTTGTCAAAACGCAGCCAAACATCGATTGGAAAAGGAACGTCAAGCTCATCACCTTTCAAATAAATTAAAATAAAATAAATTATAAGCAAATTGTATTTGTGACAAGTGCTGAATACAACAACCTTTCTGTTAAATTAAGAAAAATATTTAAATAAACTAAAGTAAAAAATAAAAAAACAACAATAAAATAACAATAACGAGGCTATATACAGGGTATTACGGTACAGAGTCAATGTGGAGGCTATATATAGGGTATTACGGTACAGAGTCAATGTGGAGGCTGTATACAGGGTATTACGGTACAGGGTCAATCTGGAGGCTATATACAGGGTATTACGGTACAGAGTCAAAGTGGAGGCTATATACAGGGTGTTATGGTACAGAGTCAATGTGGAGGCTATATACAGGGGGTATCAGTACAGAGTCAATGTGGAGGCTGTATACAGGGTATTACGGTACAGGGTCAAAGTGGAGGCTATATACAGGGGGTACCAGTACAGAGTCAATGTGGAGGCTATATACAGGGTATTACGGTACAGGGTCAATCTGGAGGCTATATACAGGGTATTACGGTACAGAGTCAAAGTGGAGGCTATATACAGGGGGTACTGGTACAGAGTCAGTGTGGAGGCTATATACAGGGTGTTATGGTACAGGGTCAATGTGGAGGCTATATATAGGGTATTACGGTACAGAGTCAATGTGGAGGCTATATACAGGGTGTTATGGTACAGGGTCAATGTGGAGGCTATATATAGGGTATTACGGTACAGAGTCAATGTGGAGGCTATATACAGGGGGTACCAGTACAGAGTCAATGTGGAGGCTATATACAGGGTATTACGGTACAGGGTCAATCTGGAGGCTATATACAGGGTATTACGGTACAGAGTCAAAGTGGAGGCTATATACAGGGGGTACCGGTACAGAGTCAATGTGGAGGCTATATACAGGGTATTACGGTACAGGGTCAATCTGGAGGCTATATACAGGGTATTACGGTACAGAGTCAATGTGGAGACTATATACAGGGCATTACGGTACAGAGTCAATGTGGAGGCTATATACAGGGGGTACCAGTACAGAGTCAATGTGGAGGCTATATACAGGGTATTACGGTACAGGGTCAATCTGGAGGCTATATACAGGGTATTACGGTACAGAGTCAAAGTGGAGGCTATATACAGGGGGTACCGGTACAGAGTCAATGTGGAGGCTATATACAGGGTATTACGGTACAGGGTCAATCTGGAGGCTATATACAGGGTATTACGGTACAGAGTCAATGTGGAGACTATATACAGGGCATTACGGTACAGAGTCAATGTGGAGGCTATATACAGGGGGTACCAGTACAGAGTCAATGTGGAGGCTATATACAGGTTATTACGGTACAGGGTCAATCTGGAGGCTATATACAGGGTATTACGGTACAGAGTCAATGTGGAGACTATATACAGGGCATTACGGTACAGAGTCAATGTGGAGGCTATATACAGGGGGTACCAGTACAGAGTCAATGTGGAGGCTATATACAGGGTATTACGGTACAGGGTCAATCTGGAGGCTATATACAGGGTATTACGGTACAGAGTCAATGTGGAGACTATATACAGGGCATTACGGTACAGAGTCAATGTGGAGGCTATATACAGGGGGTACCAGTACAGAGTCAATGTGGAGGCTATATACAGGGTATTACGGTACAGGGTCAATCTGGAGGCTATATACAGGGTATTACGGTACAGGGTCAAAGTGGAGGCTATATACAGGGGGTACCAGTACAGAGTCAATGTGGAGGCTATATACAGGGTATTACGGTAGAGGGTCAATCTGGAGGCTATATACAGGGTATTACGGTACAGAGTCAAAGTGGAGGCTATATACAGGGGGTACTGGTACAGAGTCAGTGTGGAGGCTATATACAGGGTGTTATGGTACAGGGTCAATGTGGAGGCTATATATAGGGTATTACGGTACAGAGTCAATGTGGAGGCTATATACAGGGTGTTATGGTACAGGGTCAATGTGGAGGCTATATATAGGGTATTACGGTACAGAGTCAATGTGGAGGCTATATACAGGGTATTACGGTACAGAGTCAATGTGGAGGTTATATACAGGGTATTACGGTACAGAGTCAATGTGGAGGCTGTATACAGGGTATTACGGTACAGGGTCAATCTGGAGGCTATATACAGGGTATTACGGTACAGAGTCAAAGTGGAGGCTATATACAGGGTGTTATGGTACAGAGTCAATGTGGAGGCTATATACAGGTGGTATCAGTACAGAGTCAATGTGGAGGCTGTATACAGGGTATTACGGTACAGGGTCAATCTGGAGGCTATATACAGGGTATTACGGTACAGAGTCAAAGTGGAGGCTATATACAGGGTGTTATGGTACAGAGTCAACGTGGAGGCTATATACAGGGGGTACCAATACAGAGTCAATGTGGAGGCTATATACAGGGTATTACGGTACAGGGTCACTCTGGAGGCTATATACAGGGTATTATGGTACAGAGTCAAAGTGGAGGCTATATACAGGGGGTACCGGTACAGAGTCAGTGTGGAGGCTATATACAGGGTGTTATGGTACAGGGTCAATGTGGAGGCTATATATAGGGTATTACGGTACAGAGTCAATGTGGAGGCTATATACAGGGTGTTATGGTACAGGGTCAATGT
>NC_060178.1:3491319-3545146 GCF_021184085.1 Oncorhynchus gorbuscha | reverse complement strand
ACAGGGTGTTAGGGTACAGGGTCAATATGGAGGCTATATACAGGGTATTACGGTACAGAGTCAATGTGGAGACTATATACAGGGCATTACGGTACAGAGTCAATGTGGAGACTATATACAGGGGGTACCGGTACAGAGTCAATGTGGAGACTATATACAGGGTATTACGGTACAGAGTCAATGTGGAGGCTATATACAGGGTATTACGGTACAGAGTCAATGTGGAGGCTATATACAGGGCATTACGGTACAGAGTCAATGTGGAGGCTATATACAGGGTTTTACGGTACAGAGTCAATGTGGAGACTATATACAGGGCATTACGGTACAGAGTCAATGTGGAGACTATATACAGGGCATTACGGTACAGAGTCAATGTGGAGACTATATACAGGGCATTACGGTACAGAGTCAATGTGGAGACTATATACAGGGCATTACGGTACAGAGTCAATGTGGAGACTATATACAGGGCATTACGGTACAGAGTCAATGTGGAGACTATATACAGGGTGTTATGGTACAGAGTCAATGTGGAGGCTATATACAGGGTGTTACGGTACAGAGTCAATGTGGAGGCTATATACAGGGTATTACGGTACAGAGTCAATGTGGAGACTATATACAGGGGTACAGAGTCAATGTGGAGACTATATACAGGGTGTTATGGTACAGGGTCAATGTGGAGACTATATACAGGGTGTTATGGTACAGGGTCAATGTGGAGACTATATACAGGGTATTACGGTACAGAGTCAATGTGGAGACTATATACAGGGCATTACGTTGTTGTTAGGTTGTTATCGGTCATCATGCCTACCATCGTTGTGTCGTCACCAAACCTAATGATGGTGTTGAAGTCGTGCTTCGCCACACAGTCGTGGGTGAACAGTGAGCACAGCAGGGGACTGAGCACCCACCCCTGAAGGGTCCCCGTGTTGAGGATCAGCATGGCAGTAAGTCCAGGATCCAGTTGCAGAGGGAGGTGTTTAGTCCCAGGATCCTTAGCTTATTGATGAGCTCTGAGGAGAACTATGGTGTTGAACACTGAGCTGTAGTTAATGAATAGCATTCTCACGTAGGTGTTCCTTTAGTCCAGGTAGGAAAGGGCAGTGTGGAGTGCATTGATTTCACAGACACAAAAAGATTCCTCCTTGTCTAGTGCATTTTGTTTTGTCGACATTTGGAAAGTTTACCAAGAAATGTGCCTTTTTCCATCAGGTCTGTTGTGTTTAACCTCCTTCAAATGTTGGATAGAAACATGATTACACACACACACACACACACACACACACACACACACACACACACACACACACACACACACACACACACACACACACACACACACACACACACACACACACACACACACACACACACACACACACACACACACACACACACACACACCTGGGTTCAGATAGTGTTGGAAATCTTTTGAATACATTGAGCATTTGGTGTCTGGATTGCCTGTGTTGCTTTAGGCTGATTTCAAATAGTATTTGATTTTGAACCCAGGCTTGGGGGCTGGGTTAGGTCTGTTCCATGAAGTACCCTTTCCATCTTTCTACATGGAACCAAAAAGGGTTCTACCTGGAACCAAAAAGGGTTCTACCTGGAACCAAAAAGGGTTCTACCTGGAACCAAAAAGGGTTCTACTGGAACCAAAAAGGGTTCTACCTCAAACCAAAAAGGGTTCTACCTGGAACCAAAAAGGGTTCTACCTGGAACCAAAAAGGGTCCTCCTATGAGGACAGCCGAAGTCAACAGTGCTTCAGTAGAGTGATCAGGGACTTGCAACTATAGGTGTGTCCTACCTATATACATTACCGGTCAACTACAGTTCTCCTTCACAGATAATACATTACTGCAACACATTCGGCAGAAAATAGCTTTATTTTCATCAGATGGCAACAGAAGTGCAACTCTATTTTGGCTAACAGCCACACCTACGTAATATAATAATAATATAATAATATATGCCATTTAGCAGACGCTTTTATCCAAAGCGACTTACAGTCATGTGTGCATACATTCTACGTATGGGTGGTCCCGGGGATTGAACCCACTACCCTGGCGTTACAAGCGCCATGCTCTACCAACTGAGCTACATACGTAACATTAGCTTACAATCAACTCTATTTTGGCTAACAGCCACACCTACGTAAAATTAGCTTACAATCAACTCTATTTTGGCTAACAGCCACACCTACGTAAAATTAGCTTACAATCAACTCTATTTTGGCTAACAGCCACACCTATGTAAAATTAGCTTACAATCAACTCTATTTTGGCTAACAGCCACACCTACGTAACATTAGCTTACAATCAACTCTATTTTGGCTAACAGCCACACCTACGTAAAATTAGCTTACAATCAACTCTATTTTGGCTAACAGCCACACCTACGTAACATTACCTTACAATCAACTCTATTTTGGCTAACAGCCACACCTACGTAACATTAGCTTACAATCAACTCTATTTTGGCTAACAGCCACACCTACGTAACACCTATTAGCTTAAAACGAAAAGCAAGGTATTTTTTTTTACATATTCATAATATATATTTTTAATGTTTATCATAGAAAGAATGTAGCTAGCTACATTTCCTAATGTTTCGCTTGAAGTTCATCTTGCATTTTACTGTAGAAAATGGCACAGAGAAAAGTACCCGTTCGTGAATACAGGAATTTGATTGGTCTGACGTGGAGAGCAAAGATTTCTCATCAGAGTAGAGAAGTATAACTGAAGCTCAAAAATGAGTCTGAAGCCGTGCAGAAATTACAATAAAGAAGATTTTCAGATTTCAGCAAGATATTTCGTATGCGTTTTGTCTTTTTTTTTTTTTTAAATGTGCAAAATTATGCATTAATGCGGCCCCGGATACATATAGAATGGTGAGAATTACAATACTTATTGCATCTGCACGTAAGATAATATCATATTGTGAGGTCCCTGGCAATTCCCAGCCCTACTGTCGGTCCCTCCGTCTGTCACACTAGCCTGGGGACACATAAAGTATGCAAGACACATTTCTCTATGGCAATACTTAGGTCTACTAGAGTGTACTGAGGAAACTCCAGAAATGATCTGTGGGTAAGATCTAGAGGTAAAGGGATATGGGTTTAACTGGAAGGGCCCCTCGGTCGTCCAATCTAATCTAATGCATGTGACACACCAGACCCGATAGCACACAGTACAGCTATGCAGTAGGGTGTGTCCCAAATGGAACACTATTACCTATTTAGGGCACTACTGTAGACCAGGGCCTATAGGGAATAATAGGGTGCCTTGCTGCTTTAGACCAGGGCCTATAGGGAATAATAGGGTGCCATGCTGCTTTAGACCAGGGCCTATAGGGAATAATAGGGTGCCATGCTGCTTTAGACCAGGGCCTATAGGGAATAATAGGGTGCCATGCTGCTTTAGACCAGGGCCTATAGGGAATAATAGGGTGCCATGCTGCTTTAGACCAGGGCCTATAGGGAATAATAGGGTGCCATGCTGCTTTAGACCAGGGCCTATAGGGAATAATAGGGTGCCATGCTGCTTTAGACCAGGGCCTATAGGGAATAATAGGGTGCCATGCTGCTTTAGACCAGGGCCTATAGGGAATAATAGGGTGCCATGCTGCTTTAGACCAGGGCCTATAGGGAATAATAGGGTGCCATGCTGCTTTAGACCAGGGCCTATAGGGAATAATAGGGTGCCATGCTGCTTTAGACCAGGGCCTATAGGGAATAATAGGGTGCCATGCTGCTTTAGACCAGGGCCTATAGGGAATAATAGGGTGCCATGCTGCTTTAGACCAGGGCCTATAGGGAATAATAGGGTGCCATGCTGCTTTAGACCAGGGCCTACAGGGAATAATTGGGCGCTATGCCTGATGAAGCCTTAGTACCTGATTTTTGTTTTGCATACATGAGAGAGTTGCATTGGTTTTTTGTCGATAGCGAGGGCCTCCATCGACCAATGTGTGTGGCTTTAACTACCTGAGTTTTGCACACTTGAGAGAGCCGCATTGATATTGCGGTCGGTCTGTCGGTCCTAGTAACTTTTCACATCGATATAGTAATGTCTTAGAGTCATATTATTAAACTTAGGCAATTCGAGGTGGACTAGTATGTTGCCGAGTTCGATCATCAAAACACCTTTGATAAATGGAAAGATTTGTTATAGGTGATAAAATACACCTTTTGAGATGATGGAAGTTTACATCCTGAGGGCTGCTTCCTGAGGGCTGCTTCCTGAGGGCTGCTTCCTGAGGGCTGCTTCCTGAGGGCTGCTTCCTGAGGGCTGCTTCCTGAGGGCTGCTTCCCGAGGGCTGCTTCCCGAGGGCTGCTTCCTGAGGGCTGCTTGAGGGCTGCTTCCTGAGGGCTGCTTCCTGAGGGCTGCTTCCTGAGGGCTGCTTCCCGAGGGCTGCTTCCTGAGGGCTGCTTCCCGAGGGCTGCTTGAGGGCTGCTTCCTGAGGGCTGCTTGAGGGCTGCTTCCTGAGGGCTGCTTCCTGAGGGCTGCTTCCCGAGGGCTGCTTCCTGAGGGCTGCTTCCCGAGGGCTGCTTGAGGGCTGCTTCCTGAGGGCTGCTTGAGGGCTGCTTCCTGAGGGCTGCTTCCTGAGGGCTGCTTCCTGAGGGCTGCTTCCCGAGGGCTGCTTGAGGGCTGCTTCCTGAGGGCTGCTTCCTGAGGGCTGCTTCCCGAGGGCTGCTTCTTGAGGGCTGCTTCCTGAGGGCTGCTTCCTGAGGGCTGCTTCCTGAGGGCTGCTTCCTGAGGGCTGCTTCCTGAGGGCTGCTTCCTGAGGGCTGCTTCTTGAGGGCTGCTTCCTGAGGGCTGCTTCCTGAGGGCTGCTTGAGGGCTGCTTCCTGAGGGCTGCTTGAGGGCTGCTTCCTGAGGGCTGCTTCCTGAGGGCTGCTTCCCGAGGGCTGCTTGAGGGCTGCTTCCTGAGGGCTGCTTGAGGGCTGCTTCCTGAGGGCTGCTTCCTGAGGGCTGCTTCCTGAGGGCTGCTTCCCGAGGGCTGCTTGAGGGCTGCTTCTTGAGGGCTGCTTCCTGAGGGCTGCTTCCTGAGGGCTGCTTCCTGAGGGCTGCTTCCTGAGGGCTGCTTCCTGAGGGCTGCTTCCTGAGGGCTGCTTCTTGAGGGCTGCTTCCTGAGGGCTGCTTCCTGAGGGCTGCTTCTTGAGGGCTGCTTCTTGAGGGCTGCTTCTTGAGGGCTGCTTCCTGAGGGCTGCTTCCTGAGGGCTGCTTCCTGAGGGCTGCTTCTTGAGGGCTGCTTCCTGAGGGCTGCTTCTTGAGGGCTGCTTCTTGAGGGCTGCTTCTTGAGGCCTGCTTCTTGAGGGCTGCTTCTTGAGGGCTGCTTCCTGAGGGCTGCTTCCTGAGGGCTGCTTCCTGAGGGCTGCTGCTTGAGAGCTGCTGCTTGAGGGCTGCTTCCTGAGGGCTGCTTCCTGAGGGCTGCTTCTTGAGGGCTGCTTCTTGAGGGCTGCTTGAGGGCTACAGCTTGAGGGCTGCTTCCTGAGGGCTGCTTCCTGAGGGCTTCTTGAGGGCTGCTTGATGGCTGCTTGAGGGCTGCTTCTTGAGGGCTGCTGCTTGAGGGCTGCTTGAGGGCTGCTGCTTGAGGGCTGCTTCCTGAGGGCTGCTTGAGGGCTGCTTCCTGAGGGCTGCTTGAGGGCTGCTTCCTGAGGGCTGCTTGAGGGCTGCTGCTTGAGGGCTTACGTCCTGAATGGCACCCTATTACATATATAGTGCACTTCTTTTGACCAGAGCCCTATGTGGGGTGCACCTGGCAGAGAGACAGAGAGAGAGACAGAGAGAGAGACCGAGAGAGAGACAGAGAGAGAGAGACAGAGAGAGACCGAGAGAGAGACCGAGAGAGAGACCGAGAGAGAGAGAGAGAGAGAGACCGAGAGAGAGACCGAGAGAGAGACCGAGAGTCCGAGAGACAGAGAGAGAGACTGAGAGACCGAGAGACAGAGAGAGACAGAGAGAGAGAGAGACCGAGAGAGAGACCGAGAGAGAGACAGAGAGAGAGACCGAGAGAGAGACCGAGAGAGAGAGAGAGAGACCGAGAGAGAGACCGAGAGACAGAGAGAGAGAGACCAAGAGAGAGAGAGACAGAGAGAGAGACCGAGAGAGAGACCGAGAGACAGAGAGAGAGAGACCGAGAGAGAGAGACCGAGAGAGATACCGAGAGACCGAGAGAGACAGAGAGAGAGACCGAGAGACCGAGAGAGAGACAGAGAGGAGACCGAGAGAGAGACCGAGAGACCGAGAGAGAGAGAGAGAGAGACAGAGAGAGAGAGACAGAGAGAGAGACCGAGAGACAGAGACAGAGAGAGAGACCGAGAGAGTGACCGAGAGACAGAGAGAGACCGAGAGAGTAACTGAGACAGAGACCGAGAGAGACTGTGTTCAGTGATTTGCAATGTACAGCAGTCCATTATGTATAATTCACTCTCTCTCTGCGTTAGTGTGTGTGTGTCTGTCTGTCTGATTCTATGCGTGTGTGTGGGTATATTGAACCCATAGACCCAAGTCCCTATTACTCTGCAGGAGAAAGCATTAGACATTCTGAGTGAGCAGCAGCTTGGCAGCCAGCAGAACACACACACACACACACACACACACACACACACACACACACACACACACACACACACACACACACACACACACACACACACACACACACACACACACACACACACACACACACACACACACACACACACACACACACACACACACACACACACACACACACACACACACACACACACACACAGCAGCTTGGTACCCAGCAGAAATCTCTCTCTTTTACTCTGTTAATATTTCTGAAATGAGCAGCTTGCTTTTGGCTGCTAGACTGAAATGTCTCTGGTATCCATAACATGATCTAAATGAAATAGTTCCTCTGGTCCCGTGGTGTCGTGGACCTGAGCTGAGCTTCACAGGTGGAAACTGGAAAAGGCTGTCTCCTCACCCATAACATAACAGAGAGATTTGTTGAGTCTCGCCTGACTGGGCCGAGAGGATTGTGGTTGTTCCTGTCCTATGTTTGTATGTTGGACTGTTACTCTTCCCACCATCGTATCCAGGGGCCTATATATAATAACATAACTTTTGTTCAGTCTCACTGAGGTTAAAGGTCAGGTGGTTGGTCAGTCTCACAGAGGTTATAGGTCAGGTCAGTCTCACTGAGGTTATAGGTCAGGTCAGTCTCACTGAGGTTAAAGGTCAGGTGGTTGGTCAGTCTCACTGAGGTTAAAGGTCAGGTCATTCTCACTGAGGTTATAGGTCAGGTCAGTCTCACTGAGGTTATAGGTCAGGTCAGTCTCACTAAGGTTAAAGGTCAGGTCAGTCTCACTGAGGTTAAAGGTCAGGTCAGTCTCACAGAGGTTAAAGGTCAGGTCAGTCTCACTGAGGTTAAAGGTCAGGTCTCTCTCACTGAGGTTAAAGGTCAGGTCAGTCTCACTGAGGTTATAGGTCAGGTGTATAAAGCCCCAGGTAACCAGGTAGTAGTCATGGGCGAACAGGAGATTCACACGGTTTTTACTGCTATTCACAAGCCTTTAACCTTGATTACACAACCACAAACAACCACCATGGTAAATCATCAAGTTATCGTCGCCAATGCGTCATCATATCATTTTATCAATTAAATGGGAACATCACTTAACAGTATATCTATGTCTGGACATTACATCATTAGCGCGTTTAAAAACAGTTTCCAAATTGGAACCTAACAATAGCCAACACAACATAATTAGTTCATATTTATTCCTGAGGCAACAAGCTGGTGATGTTGTTGGATGAGACTCGTAGCAGATATGAGTAGGCTGAGGGTTATAAACCTCCTCTAGCTTTCATTGCTATTCCCATCTCATATTGCAATTCTGCACTAGCCTAATGGATAGCCATCAACCCGCTTTCCAAGGAGCTCACAGTTTAGACCATCGTCATCCACAACACTCAAGCCGCGAGCATACTTATCCCTTGCTCCCAGCCAACTTCGCAGTAATTGTTTGTCTTGTTTGTGTGTGTGTTATTTCTAGCATAGTTTAATCAGAACAGAACAGACGGGACGGACCGGGCTTTTAGTCCGACTCGGGACGCGTGCATACCATCCACCGCTTATAATGTTCAGTCCCTGGTGAATAAAGTAGACGAGCTCAGGGCGAGGACGTCCTTCCCAGAGAGACATCAGGGACTGTAACACACTCTGTTATTTACGGAATCATGGCTCTCTCTGGATATAATGTCCCCGTACATACAGCCAGCAGGGTTCTTTGTACATCGCGAGGACAGGAACTAAGGAAAAATCCGGGAAAAAGAAAGGCAGAGGTGTAGGTTATACTGTTACTTCTCTCAGTTCCAGACAGACAGGTTATACTGTTACCCCTCTCAGTTCCAGACAGGTTATACTGTTACCCCTCTCAGTTCCAGACAGGTTATACTGTTACTCCTCTCAGTTCCAGACAGGACAGGTTATACTGTTACTCCTCTCAGTTCCAGACAGGTTATACTGTTACTCCTCTCAGTTCCAGACAGGTTATACTGTTACTCCCCTCAGTTCCAGACAGGACAGGTTATACTGTTACTCCTCTCAGTTCCAGACAGGTTATACTGTTACTCCTCTCAGTTCCAGACAGGACAGGTTATACTGTTACTCCTCTCAGTTCCAGACAGGTTATACTGTTACTCCCCTCAGTTCCAGACAGGACAGGTTATACTGTTACTCCTCTCAGTTCCAGACAGGACAGGTTATACTGTTACTCCTCTCAGTTCCAGACAGGTTATACTGTTACTCCTCTCAGTTCCAGACAGGACAGGTTATACTGTTAATCCTCTCAGTTCCAGACAGGTTATACTGTTACTCCTCTCAGTTCCAGACAGGTTATACTGTTACTCCCTCAGTTCCAGACAGGACAGGTTATACTGTTTCTCCTCTCAGTTCCAGACAGGACAGGTTATACTGTTACTCCTCTCAGTTCCAGACAGGACAGGTTATACTGTTACTCCTCTCAGTTCCAGACAGGACAGGTTATACTGTTACTCCTCTCAGTTCCAGACAGGACAGGTTATACTGTTACTCCTCTCAGTTCCAGACAGGACAGGTTATACTGTTACTCCTCTCAGTTCCAGACAGGACAGGTTATACTGTTACTCCTCTCAGTTCCAGACAGGACAGGTTATACTGTTACTCCTCTCAGTTCCAGACAGGTTATACTGTTACTCCTCTCAGTTCCAGACAGGACAGGTTATACTGTTACTCCTCTCAGTTCCAGACAGGACAGGTTATACTGTTACTCCTCTCAGTTCCAGACAGGACAGGTTATACTGTTACTCCTCTCAGTTCCAGACAGGACAGGTTATACTGTTACTCCTCTCAGTTCCAGACAGGACAGGTTATACTGTTACCCCTCTCAGTTCCAGACAGGTTATACTGTTACTCCTCTCAGTTCCAGACAGGTTATACCAGTTCCAGGGACAGGTTATACTGTTACTCCTCTCAGTTCCAGACAGGACAGGTTATACTGTTAGTTCCAGACAGGACAGGTTATACTGTTACTCCTCTCAGTTCCAGACAGGACAGGTTATACTGTTACCCCTCTCAGTTCCAGACAGGTTATACTGTTACTCCTCTCAGTTCCAGACAGGACAGGTTATACTGTTACTCCTCTCAGTTCCAGACAGGTTATACTGTTACCCCTCTCAGTTCCAGACAGGTTATAATGTTACTCCTCTCAGTTCCAGACAGGTTATACTGTTACTCCTCTCAGTTCCAGACAGGACAGGTTATACTGTTACCCCTCTCAGTTCCAGACAGGACAGGTTATACTGTTACATTACATTACATTACATTTAAGTCATTTAGCAGACGCTCTTATCCAGAGCGACTTACAAATTGGTGCATTCACCTTATGACATCCAGTGGAACAACCACTTTACAATAGTGCATCTAAATATTTTAAGGGGGGGGGGGTGAGAAGGATTACTTTATCCTATCCTAGGTATTCCTTAAAGAGGTGGGGTTTCAGGTGTCTCCGGAAGGTGGTGATTGACTCCGCTGTCCTGGCGTCGTGAGGGAGTTTGTTCCACCATTGGGGAGCCAGAGCAGCGAACAGTTTTGACTGAGCTGAGCGGGAACTGTACTTCCTCAGTGGTAGGGAGGCGAGCAGGCCAGAGGTGGATGAACGCAGTGCCCTTATTTGGGTGTAGGGCCTGATCAGAGCCTGGAGGTACTGAGGTGCCGTTCCCCCTCACAGCTCCGTAGGCAAGCACCATGGTCTTGTAGCGGATGCGAGCTTCAACTGGAAGCCAGTGGAGAGAGCGGAGGAGCGGGGTGACGTGAGAGAACTTGGGAAGGTTGAACACTAGACGGGCTGCGGCGTTCTGGATGAGTTGTAGGGGTTTAATGGCACAGGCAGGGAGCCCAGCCAACAGCGAGTTGCAGTAATCCAGACGGGAGATGACAAGTGCCTGGATTAGGACCTGCGCCGCTTCCTGTGTGAGGCAGGGTCGTACTCTGCGGATGTTGTAGAGCATGAACCTACAGGAACGGGCCACCGCCTTGATGTTAGATGAGAACGACAGTTTGTTGTCCAGGATCACGCCAAGGTTCTTAGCGCTCTGGGAGGAGGACACAATGGAGTTGTCAACCGTGATGGCGAGATCATGGAACGGGCAGTCCTTCCCCGGGAGGAAGAGCAGCTCCGTCTTGCCGAAGTTCAGCTTGAGGTGGTGATCCGTCATCCACACTGATATGTCTGCCAGACATGCAGAGATGCGATTTGCCACCCGGTCATCAGAAGGGGGAAAGGAGAAGATTAATTGTGTGTCGTCTGCATAGCAATGATAGGAGAGACCATGTGAGGTTATGACAGAGCCAAGTGACTTGGTGTATAGCGAGAATAGGAGAGGGCCTAGAACAGAGCCCTGGGGGACACCAGTGGTGAGAGCGCGTGGTGAGGAGACAGATTCTCGCCACGCCACCTGGTAGGAGCGACCTGTCAGGTAGGACGCAATCCAAGCGTGGGCCGCGCCGGAGATGCCCAACTCGGAGAGGGTGGAGAGGAGGATCTGATGGTTCACAGTATCGAAGGCAGCCGATAGGTCTAGAAGGATGAGAGCAGAGGAGAGAGAGTTAGCTTTAGCGGTGCGGAGCGCCTCCGTGATACAGAGAAGAGCAGTCTCAGTTGAATGACTAGTCTTGAAACCTGACTGATTTGGATCAAGAAGGTCATTCTGAGAGAGATAGCGGGAGAGCTGACCAAGGACGGCACGTTCAAGAGTTTTGGAGAGAAAAGAAAGAAGGGATACTGGTCTGTAGTTGTTGACATCGGAGGGATCGAGTGTAGGTTTTTTCAGAAGGGGTGCAACTCTCGCTCTCTTGAAGACGGAAGGGACGTAGCCAGCGGTCAGGGATAAGTTGATGAGCGAGGTGAGGTAAGGGAGAAGGTCTCCGGAAATGGTCTGGAGAAGAGAGGAGGGGATAGGGTCGAGCGGGCAGGTTGTTGGGCGGCCGGCCGTCACAAGACGCGAGATTTCATCTGGAGATAGAGGGGAGAAAGAGGTCAGAGCACAGGGTAGGGCAGTGTGAGCAGAACCAGCAGTGTTGTTTGACTTAGCAAACGAGGATCGGATGTCGTCGATCTTCTTTTCAAAATGGTTGACGAAGTCATCTGCAGAGAGGGAGGAGGGGGGAGGGGGAGGAGGATTCAGGAGGGAGGAGAATGTGGCAAAGAGCTTCCTAGGGTTAGAGGCAGATGCTTGGAATTTAGAGTGGTAGAAAGTGGCTTTAGCAGCAGAGACAGAGGAGGAAAATGTAGAGAGGAGGGAGTGAAAGGATGCCAGGTCCGCAGGGAGGCGAGTTTTCCTCCATTTCCGCTCGGCCTTCCGGAGCCCTGTTCTGTGAGCTCGCATTGAGTCGTCAAGCCACGGAGCGGGAGGGGAGGACCGAGCCGGCCTGGAAGATAGGGGACATAGAGAGTCAAAGGATGCAGAAAGGGAGGAGAGGAGGGTTGAGGAGGCAGAATCAGGAGATAGGTTGGAGAAGGTTTGAGCAGAGGGAAGAGATGATAGGATGGAAGAGGAGATGGTAGCGGGGGAGAGAGAGCGAAGGTTGGGACGGCGCGATACCATCCGAGTAGGGGCAGTGTGGGAAGTGTTGGATGAGAGCGAGAGGGAAAAGGATACAAGGTAGTGGTCGGAGACTTGGAGGGGAGTTGCAATGAGGTTAGTGGAAGAACAGCATCTAGTAAAGATGAGGTCGAGCGTATTGCCTGCCTTGTGAGTAGGGGGGGAAGGTGAGAGGGTGAGGTCAAAAGAGGAGAGGAGTGGAAAGAAGGAGGCAGAGAGGAATGAGTCAAAGGTAGACGTGGGGAGGTTAAAGTCGCCCAGAACTGTGAGAGGTGAGCCGTCCTCAGGAAAGGAGCTTATCAAGGCATCAAGCTCATTGATGAACTCTCCGAGGGGACCTGGAGGGCGATAAATGATAAGGATGTTAAGCTTGAAAGGGCTGGTAACTGTGACAGCATGAAATTCAAAGGAGGCGATAGACAGATGGGTAAGGGGAGAAAGAGAGAATGACCACATGGGAGAGATAAGGATCCCTATGCCACCACCCCGCTGACCAGAAGCTCTCGGGGTGTGCGAGAACACGTGGGCGGACGAAGAGAGAGCAGTAGGAGTAGCAGTGTTATCTGTGGTGATCCATGTTTCTGTCAGTGCCAAGAAGTCGAGGGACTGGAGGGAGGCATAGGCTGAGATGAACTCTGCCTTGTTGGCTGCAGATCGGCAGTTCCAGAGGCTACCGGAGACCTGGAACTCCACGTGGGTCGTGCGCGCTGGGACCACCAGATTAGGGTGGCAGCGGCCACGCGGTGTGGAGCGTTTGTATGGTCTGTGCAGAGAGGAGAGAACAGGGATAGACAGACACATAGTTGACAGGCTACAGAAGAGGCTACGCTAATGCAAGGAGATTGGAATGACAAGTGGACTACACGTCTCGAATGTTCAGAAAGTTAAGCTTACGTAGCAAGAATCTTATTGACTAAAATTATTAAAAATGATACAGTACTGCTGAAGTAGGCTAGCTGGCAGTGGCTGCGTTGTTGACTTTGTAGGCTAGCTGACAGTGGCTGCGTTGTTGACACTACACTAATCAAGTCGTTCCGTTGAGTGTAGTAGTTTCTACAGTGCTGCTATTCGGGGGCTAGCTGGCTAGCTAGCAGTGTTGATTACGTTACGTTGCGTTAAAAGAACGACAATAGCTGGCTAGCTAACCTAGAAAATCGCTCTAGACTACACAATTATCTTTGATACACAGACGGCTATGTAGCTAGCTATGTAGCTAGCTACGATCAAACAAATCAAACCGTTGTACTGTAATGAAATGAAATGAAAATGTGATACTACCTGTGGAGCGAAGCGGAATGCGACCGGGTTGTTGAGTGCGGAAGTTCTATTCAGTAGACGTTGGCTAGCTGTTGGCTAGCTAGCAGTGTCTCCTACGTTAAGGAAGACAAATAGCTGGCTAGCTAACCTCGGTAAATTAAGATAATCACTCTAAGACTACACGCTCTAAACTACACAATTATCTTGGATACGAAGACAGCAAAGACAACTATGTAGCTAGCTAACACTACACTAATCAAGTCGTTCAGTTGAGTGTAATAGTTTCTACAGTGCTGCTATTCGGTAGACGGTGGACGTTTGCTAGCTGGCTAGCTGCTGGGCAGATAGCAGTGTAGACTACGTTAGGACGACGAAATACGAAGTTGCAATAGAAGTGCTGACTGTTTCACTTTGTTGTCCTCTTTCTTTTCCTTTTTCTTCTGTCCTTCTTTTGTCCTTATTTTGTCTTCCTTTCTTCTGTTAACTAGATATTTTTTGTTGTTATTCTTTGTAAGCTAGCTAGCTTCTTCCAGGAGAGTCCCTAGCAACTGCTTAGCAACAAGTAAACAATTCTGCTAGCAATTCACCTAGCTAAGATAACTGTACAATTTTATGAAAAAAAAAAGTTAATTTTTCAAAAGCCTGTCTTGTTTAGTTTGTTCCTTGTTTTGTCTTCTATTGAGTCTTGCAGTTTTCTCTTGATTTTTTCGATGTACTTCACTCTAAAAAAACATAAATAAATAATAACATAAATAATAATAACATAAATAAATAAATCTCAATAAATACAGGAGCTCATTTTTCAGCAGCTGCTCAATTTAGAACTCCGGAATTTCCAGATACTGTTACTCCTCTCAGTTCCAGACAGGACAGGTTATACTGTTACTCCTCTCAGTTCCAGACAGGACAGGTTATACTGTTACTCCTCTCAGTTCCAGACAGGACAGGTTATACTGTTACTCCTCTCAGTTCCAGACAGGACAGGTTATACTGTTACTCCTCTCAGTTCCAGACAGGTTATACTGTTACTCCTCTCAGTTCCAGACAGGACAGGTTATACTGTTACTCCTCTCAGTTCCAGACAGGTTATACTGTTACTCCTCTCAGTTCCAGACAGGTTATACTGTTACTCCTCTCAGTTCCAGACAGGTTATACTGTTACTCCTCTCAGTTCCAGACAGGACAGGTTATACTGTTACTCCTCTCAGTTCCAGACAGGTTATACTGTTACTCCTCTCAGTTCCAGACAGGACAGGTTATACTGTTACTCCTCTCAGTTCCAGACAGGTTATACTGTTACTCCTCTCAGTTCCAGACAGGACAGGTTATACTGTTAATCCTCTCAGTTCCAGACAGGTTATACTGTTACTCCTCTCAGTTCCAGACAGGACAGTTTGTGTCTGGTATGATACTGTAGGACAGGTCTGTGTAGGACAGGTCTGTGTTTCTGGTATGATACTGTAGGACAGGTCTGTGTATCTGGTATGGTACTGTAGGACAGGTCTTGGACAGATCTGTGTATCTGGTATGATACTGTAGGACAGGTCGGTGTATCTGGTATGATACTGTAGGACAGGTCTGTGTATCTGGTATGGTACTGTAGGACAGGTCTTGGACAGATCTGTGTATCTGGTATGCTACTGTAGGACAGGTCTGTGCATCTGGTATGATACTGTAGGACAGGTCTGTGTAGGACAGGTATGTGTAGGACAGGTCGGTGTATCTGGTATGATACTGTAGGACAGGTCTGTGTATCTGGTATGATACTGTAGGACAGGTATGTGTAGGACAGGTCTGTGTATCTGGTATGGTACTGTAGGACAGGTCTGTGTAGGACAGGTCTGTGTATCTGGTATGGTACTGTAGGACAGGTCTGTGTAGGACAGGTCTGTGTAGGACAGGTCTGTGTATCTGGTGTGATACTGTAGGACAGGTCTGTGTATCTGGTGTGATACTGTAGGACAGGTCTGTGTATCTGGTATGGTACTGTAGGACAGGTCTGTGTAGGACAGGTCTGTGTAGGACAGGTCTGTGTATCTGGTGTGATACTGTAGGACAGGTCTGTGTATCTGGTGTGATACTGTAGGACAGGTCTGTGTATCTGGTATGGTACTGTAGGACAGGTCTGTGTAGGACATGTCTGTGTAGGACAGGTCTGTGTATCTGGTGTGATACTGTAGGACGGGTCTGTGTATCTGGTGTGATACTGTAGGACAGGTCTGTGTATCTGGTATGGTACTGTAGGACAGGTCTGTGTAGGACAGGTCTGTGTAGGACAGGTCTGTGTAGGACAGGTCTGTGTATCTTGGGTCGACATAACTCTGTGGTCAGTCTGAATAGCTCATATCTGCCCCTGGGGCTGAAGGCAGACCCTGCTCACATGACCCAGAGCAAAATCCTCAGGTTTCTATATCTCATATTTATTTCACCCTCTGTCGTGTGTTGACCTTTCAAACAGTTTTACTTCCTCTTCAATCCCACACAGACTTAATTAAAGAGGTTTTATAGGAAGGTCCATGCATGTTCCCTGTATGTGTCTTTAGTTCTAGCTCAGTGAGATGTATGTACGGCAGCATGCCAACGCACAGCATCATACTGCCATTCAAGTTGATTTCATTTAAATTGTGTTATTCATGTAAAAAAAAAAGAAAGAAAGAAAGGTATTTATTTCATGGCAAATTAATGAGAGGAAAATGCCAGAGCACGCAAGCTATCACCTCTTATTAATGACATGTGTTGGAGTTAGTTGGGTTTTAATTGGTCCCGTCTGCATCCCAAATGGCACTGTAATCCCTATGGGCCATGTTCAAATGTAGTGCATGGGGCTGAGCGATTAACCCAAAATGTTTTTATTTTTTTAAATATTTTTTTTTAAACGTTTGGTTCAATTATTTGAATTCCATTTCTTTTTTTTTTTTTTTCTGTGAGTTCAATGCGCACATTTCACAATTTCCCTAGAGATAAATCAGATCCAGACTGAACTGTGTGATGTAGTAGGGAGTTGTAGTTTCTCTAGAGATAAATCAGATCCAGACTGAACTGTGTGATGTAGTAGGGAGTTGTAGTTTCTCTAAAGATAAATCAGACCCAGACTGAACTGTGTGATGTAGTAGGGAGTTGTAGTTTCTCTAGAGATAAATCAGATCCAGACTGAACTGTGTGATGTAGTAGGGAGTTGTAGTTTCTCTAGAGATAAATCAGACCCAGACTGAACTGTGTGATGTAGTAGGGAGTTGTAGTTTCCAACAGGCCAATATTCTACATAGTTTAGCACATAAAACGTGGTAATTAACTACATTGACCATAATCCATTGCACATCTATTTGTCTGGTGTGTGCTTATTTTACGCCTGCTATGGAAGAGACAAGAATGAGTGATCATGGAGGTGATATAGAGAGCAGCTGTAGCTTCACGAGTTAGCTCTACCTGAAAATACGTTATCTCACATGCTGACCAGACCGCACATATGTTGATTAAGTCCATCTTTCAATCACCCACGTGGGTATATGCTCCTAAAAACCAATGAGGACATGGCACGTGGGTATATGCTCCTAAAAACCAATGAGGACACGGCACGTGGGTATATGCTCCTATAAACCAATGAGGACACGAAGGTGACGTGGGTATCTGCTCCTATAAACCAATGAGGACACGGCACGTGGGTATATGCTCCTAAAAACCAATGAGGACACGGCACGTGGGTATATGCTCCTAAAAACCAATGAGGACATGGCACGTGGGTATATGCTCCTATAAACCAATGAGGACATGGCACGTGGGTATATGCTCCTAAAAACCAATGAGGACATGGCACGTGGGTATATGCTCCTAAAAACCAATGAGGACACGGCACGTGGGTATATGCTCCTAAAAACCAATGAGGACATGGCACGTGGGTATATGCTCCTAAAAACCAATGAGGACACGGCACGTGGGTATATGCTCCTAAAAACCAATGAGGACATGGCACGTGGGTATATGCTCCTAAAAACCAATGAGGACACGGCACGTGGGTATATGCTCCTAAAAACCAATGAGGACATGGCACGTGGGTATATGCTCCTAATAACCAATGAGGACACGGCACGTGGGTATATGCTCCTAAAAACCAATGAGGACACGGCACGTGGGTATATGCTCCTATAAACCAATGAGGACATGGCACGTGGGTATATGCTCCTATAAACCAATGAGGACACGGCACGTGGGTATATGCTCCTAAAAACCAATGAGGACACGGCACGTGGGTATATGCTCCTATAAACCAATGAGGACATGGCACGTGGGTATATGCTCCTAAAAACCAATGAGGACATGGGAGAGGCAGGATTTGCAGTGTGTCTTGCAACACAAATAGAGCCAAGGTCTATAAACTGACCTCAAGAAGCACAAATGGCTCAGTGCTAGTTTAGGCTGATAGCATTAAGGTGCTACATATATAATAGGGTACCAGCACTAGCTTGGGCTGATAGCATTAAAAACCTACATGAGGACATGGGTACCAGCCCTAGTTTGGGCTGATAGCATTAAGGTGCTACAAATAATAGGTTACCAGCGCTAGTTTGGGTTGATAGCATTAAGGTGCTACAAATATAATAGAAGCACAAATGCACTAGTTTGGGCTAATAGCATTAAGGTGCTACATATATAATAGGGTACCAGCCTAGTTTGGGCTGATAGCATTAAGGTGCTACATATATAATAGGGTACCAGCACTAGTTTGGGCTGATAGCATTAAGGTGCTACATATATAATAGGGTACCAGCACTAGTTTGGGCTGATAGCATTAAGGTGCTACATATATAATAGGTTACCAGCCTAGTTTGGGCTGATAGCATTAAGGTGCTACATATATAATAGGTTACCAGCGCTAGTTTGGGCTGATAGCATTAAGGTGCTACATATATAATAGGGTGCCATTTCAGATGTAGTTAGTTCCGTTTTAATTGGCAATGATTTCCTAGCTGTGGTATTGAGGGCAGGGGAGGAGGTTTAATTGGCACTGATTTCCTAGCTGTGGTATCGAGGGCAGGGGAGGAGGTTTAATTGTTGACTGAGTGATTGCTGTAATGGCTAATTTATTTGCCTGTGTGTGTGTGCATGTGTGTGTGGATATAGTAAGCGATCCCTCGTAATGACCTGTGTTGAATAAGCTGGTGTGCTGTCGATTCTTTTATTTATTTATTTTTTTTTTTTCACCTTTATTTAACCAGGTAGGCTAGTTGAGAACAAGTTCTCATTTACAACTGCGACCTGGCCAAGATAAAGCATAGCAGTGTGAACAGACAACACAGAGTTACACATGGAGTAAACAATTAACAAGTCAATAACACAGTAGAAAAAAAGAGTCTATATACATTGTGTGCAAAAGGCATGAGGAGGTAGGCGAATAATTACAATTTTGCAGATTAACACTGGAGTGATAAATGATCAGATGGTCATGTACAGGTAGAGATATTGGTGTGCAAAAGAGCAGAAAAGTAAATAAATAAAAACAGTATGGGGATGAGGTACGTAAAAATGGGTGGGCTATTTACCGATAGACTATGTACAGTGGCAGCGATCGGTTAGCTGCTCAGATAACTGATGTTTGAAGTTGGTGAGGGAGATAAAAGTCTCCAACTTCAGCGATTTTTTGCAATTCGTTCCAGTCACAGGCAGCAGAGTACTGGAACGAAAGGCGGCCGAATGAGGTGTTGGCTTTAGGGATGATCAGTGAGATACACCTGCTGGAGCGCGTGCTACGGATGGGTGTTGCCATCGTGACCAGTGATCTGAGATACCCCTTCACACCCCTTACTAGAAGTTGGGATCCTTAACGTTAAGAATATTCCTTTACCGAAAAACAAAAAAAATAAAAATATATAAAATCACAGTGCAATTATCACATATCATACTGTGTTCCATGTCATACTCTAAGTTCTAAAGTTGTGTAATTTAAATATATATGCCATTTAGCGGACGCTTTTATCCAAAGCGACTTACAGTCATGTGTGCATACATTCTACGTATGGGTGGTCCTGGGGATCGAACCCACTACCCTGGCGTTACAAGCGCCATGCTCTACCAACTGAGCTACACAGGACCACAAATACCACAAGACAGGAAGGGGCGGGCTTTATGCTACTGTGGTGAATTTGGGAGGGATGCAGGACAAGACATAGCGAGAGATCCAGATTACCAGGACAATATGTGTACAGTTCTTTTTCTGTCTGCCCCCTCCTCTCTCTCTCTCCCTCGCGCTGGTTTGCCTGCTCTTTCTCTATGCTAATGATGCGAGTGTGTGTGTGTGTTCAGTCTTTGTTCTGTTGTGTGTGTAGAATATCCTAGACAATTCATTTACGATAGGCCCTGCTTTACTGAAGTTCAAATCAAATCAAATGTATTTATATAGTCCTTCGTACATCAGCTGATATCTCAAAGTGCTGTACAGAAACCCAGCCTAAAACCCCAAACAGCAAGCAATGCAGGTGTAGAAGCAAGGTGGCTAGGAAAAACTCCCTAGAAAGGCCAAACCTAGGAAGAAACCTAGAGAGGAACCAGGCTATGAGGGGTGGGCCAGTCCTCTTCTGGCTGTGCCTGGTGGAGATTATGAACCTAGAGAGGAACCAGGCTATGAGGGGTGGCCAGTCCTCTTCTGGCTGTGCCTGGTGGAGATTATGAACCTAGAGAGGAACCAGGCTATGAGGGGTGGCCAGTCCTCTTCTGGCTGTGCCGGGTGGAGATTATGAACCTAGAGAGGAACCAGGCTATGAGGGGTGGCCAGTCCTCCTCTGGCTGTGCCGGGTGGAGATTATAAACCTAGAGAGGAACCAGGCTCTGAGGGGTGGCCAGTCCTCTTCTGGCTGTGTCGGGTGGAGATTATGAACCTAGAGAGGAACCAGGCTATGTGGGGTGGCCAGTCCTCCTCTGGCTGTGCCGGGTGGAGATTATAAACCTAGAGAGGAACCAGGCTATGAGGGGTGGCCAGTCCTCCTCTGTGCCGGGTAGAGAGGAACCAGGCTATGAGGGGTGGCCAGTCCTCTTCTGGCTGTGTCTGGTGGAGATTATGAACCTAGAGAGGAACCAGGCTATGAGGGGTGGGCCAGTCCTCCTCTGTGCCGGGTAGAGAGGAACCAGGCTATGAGGGGTGGCCAGTCCTCTTCTGGCTGTGCCGGGTGGAGATTATAACAGAACATGACCAAGATGCGAGACATAGCCAGATACAGCAGTCCATAGCTTTTGATTTCCAATACATAAGTCTAGTGCACGGTTCTGACTCCGTCCGTCTGGTGACCGACCTGCCTATACCGTGCCCCTCCCCTCAAGTGTTTGTGTTTTCGGAAGTAAGCCAACAAATCAGTCTCCTCCGTTCCAAAAATACTGAAGTTTAGGAATCGATTCCTAGCTGAATTGATTGTTCTGATTAAAGAAGCAATAAAACTGGTCTTCATTAGACTGCTAAACATAATTGCAATAATTAAAATGATAAACTTGGATTAACTAATACAACGTGCCATTGGAACACAACATTAACAATGTCTACACCAGTGGTTCTTTGTTGGAGGTACTGATCCCCACCAGTTTTATATGCGCATTCACCGAACCCTTCTTAATTGGAAAAATAAAATATGATTTTTTAAAATTCAAAACATAGGTATATATTTTACTGGTGCACAAAATGAACCGTGTATCAACATCACTGTGTTCAAAGAACAAAATCATCAAAACATGATTTTCACACAAAAACAAAAACATAATAATGAATATTTACTGCAAATCAGTCTGACTTCTGCTGTTGCCTTTTAGAGACCAGTTCAGAAATGCGCGGCTTCACCTTGGCAAGTGCCACTCTCATGTCATTTTCGCAACAAAATCTGTTCCTTTTCTTCGTTTTTATGTCCAGCATCCTCGAAAAGGATTGCTGGCAAAGATATGTTGTAACAAATGGTATGAAAATCTCCAGAGCTTTCTTAGCAATAACAGGGTACGTTATTTGTTGACACCAAAACGTTAAACGCGTTGTTGTTCTGAAGAGTTGCTGTTGAACGTGGCTCTGCTGAATTTCAATGATTTCATCGAGGTATTCATCATTGACATCTGTTGTCTCAACACTAAACGTGAACGGCTGTCTCACCCATGCTGGATATGACTCTCTTGTAGGGAAGTATCCGTCGAGAGACTTTGCAAGCTCATCTAAGTGTGTGGCAATTGCTTGCTTCAGTTCCGCAGGTACAGAAATGTCTCCGATTCCAGATACATCTTCGATCTTAATGACACAGTCGTCCAGCAGGGGATAGTTTGCGAAGTTATCGTTCTCTGTTCGTCGTTTCCATAACGGTAGATTTTTTTGAAAAGCCTTCAGGTTTTCCTCCGCTTCGATGATGTTGACTCCACCGCCCTGCATCTTTTGATTGAGATGATTGAGAGCTGAGAAGATATCAGCCATGTATGCTAAAATGAGAATGAACTCAGAATTTTTGTAACAATCTGCATGACAATGTTGGTGCTCTTGCAAAAACAGGGCTAATTCCACACGCACGGCAAAAACACGATTCAGCACCTGTCCCCGGGATAACCACCGAACGTTAGAATGGTACAGAAGTACCTCGAATTCAGAGCCCATTTCTTTACACAGCTCACTGAAGATGCGATGCCGCAGAGCACTAGTTGGCACATAGTTCACGCATTCCACTATAATTTGTAATACTTCTGCCAGTTTTGGAGGCAAGGTTTTTGTTGCCAACGCATGCCTGTGCAGAATACAATGCGTAACAATGATGTGTGGTGCATCGGCTTTCTCTAGCGCACCAAAACCAGACTTTCTTCCCAGCATGACTGGAGCCCCGTCCGAACAAACTGCAGAAACCATATCCCACGAAAGATTCTTGTCTTTGAAAAAGTCATCCACCAGTTTCTTCACATTGGCTGCCTTAGTTGTTGTTGTAAGAGGCTTACAAAATAAAAAATCTTCCTTTATCACGTCGTCTTTCACATAGCGCACGAATACAGCAAGCTGGCTTAGATTGGAAACGTCTGTGGTCTCGTCGAGTTGAAGGCTGAATTTTGCCGGGCTTGAAATCAGATCTGCAACTACTTGAGCCAAGATGTCTTTGCTCATGTCCTCTATTCTGTCGCTGATGGTGTCATTTGAAAGAGGAATTTGGGATAACTTAACTTCAGCCTCTTTTCCCAGCATGATATTCGACATCTTCAACACAGCTGGTTTTATGAGTGTTTCGCAACTTCATACAATGCTGTGAGGATCTGTTTGTTGATAGGTACAAAGCCGAGAACAGGCAGAGTAGCCTTTTCATCGAATCTGGCTCTCTTCACCTTGAATTCAGCGAGCATTGCGTTCTTGTATTTTCCATCTCTATGCAGCTTAAGGAAGTGTTCTCTTAGTTTTGCCGGTGCTAGACTAGAATTGCTCAACTTGGCATTGCAAATCATGCAGTTAGGATGCTGACTCCCATCACGTTCCGTTATACATGTGAATCCATATTGTACATATTCGTCCGACCACTTTCTTTTTTTGCTCGACATAGTAAGTATGAAGGGATTAAAATATTAAGAAAGAAATCACAAGACGTACCATCACGAGAGTCACAAGTCGACTACTGAACGGACCAAATTCCCTGCAGCACAGATAGGCCAAGCGATGTAGTGTGATCACCTGCAGCCAATGATGGCTAAGCGGGGCGTGTCATCACGAATCATATGAGTCCGATGTGTGTCTTGACCTCCGCCGAACCCCTGAGACTGACTCACCGAACCCCTGGGGTTCGATCGAACCCAGGTTAAGAACCACTGGTCTACACTGTATTTCTGATCAATTTGATGTTATTTTAAATGGACAAAACATTTGCTTATCTTTCGAAAAACAATGACATTTCAGAGTGACCCCAAACTTTTGAAGGCTAGTGTATATTTAATAGATATATATAAAGAACATTTGGAAATACTTTTAGTGGTTGATCTGCTTCTGGTCCTAGGCCTTTCGGGGGCCACTGGATCTGGGGGAAGGGGGTCTGATGGTCTTTACGAAGGATAGGCCTTTCGGGGGACACTGGATCTGGGGGGTCTGACTGATGGTCTTTACGAAGGATAGGCCTTTCGGGGGCCACTGGATCTGGGGGGGTTGTCTGACGGTCTGTACGAAGGATAGGCCTTTCGGGGGCCACTGGATCTGGGGGGGGGTCTGACTGATGGTCTTTACGAAGGATAGGCCTTTCGGGGGCCACTGGATCTGGGGGGTCTGACTGATGGTCTTTACGAAGGATAGGCCTTTCGGGGGCCACTGGATCTGGGTGGGGGTCTGACTGATGGTCTTTACGAAGGATAGGCCTTTCGGGGGCCACTGGATCTGGGGGGTCTGACGGTCTGTACGAAGGATAGGCCTTTCGGGGGCCACTGGATCTGGGGGGGGTCTGACTGTGTTTACGAAGGATAGGCCTTCCGGGGGCCACTGGATCTGGGGGGTATGACGGTCTTTACGAAGGATAGGCCTTTCGGGGGCCACTGGATCTGGGGGGTCTGACGGTCTTTACGAAGGATAGGCCTTTCGGGGGCCACTGGATCTGGGGGGGGGGGTGCGGGGGTGGTCTGACGGTCACTGGGATGACAACCCAACATGGGAGGGGCTTTAGCGAGTGGAATAGTGGAGAACAGTCACTGGGATGACAACCCAACTCAATCATCATGGTCCTGTACATTTCTATGGACACTCACTCCTCAATCATCATGGTCCTGTACATCTCTATGGACACTCAATCATCATGGTCCTGTACATCTCTATGGACACTCAATCATCATGGTCCTGTACATCTCTATGGACACTCAATCATCATGGTCCTGTACATCTCTATGGACACTCAATCATCATGGTACTTTTTAAAGGTACATTTACAAACATATATGATGATAAATACAATTGAAACTTGTATCTCATTATGGTAAATGGTGAAATAAATATAGTCAGTTATAATTGTAATGGTTTTTAGCAGATAATAAGAAAAGAGGAGCAATATTTACCCGGCTAAAAGAGAAGGAATATAATATCTATTTGTTTACAGGAAATTCATTCAACAATTTTAAATGAAGTTGTGTGGAAAATAGACAGTGGGGGTGAAATATATTTCTCCCTTTGGTCAAAGAAACTCAACAGGTGTGATGATATTAATAAACAGTGCAAATTGTCCAAACAGATCCACAAGGTAAGATGGATGATTTTCAATATTTTATATATTTATTTATTTTATGTTATTGGATCATAAACAGATTTGTATCATTAACCTTTACGGTCCAAATAATGATGATCCAAGCTTCTTTTAAAATATAAATAATCATTTATCAACCCTGCAAGCAACACAAGACTATATATAGACTAGAAATACTCTATTATTATGGTGTGAGATTATAATATGGTTTTAAATCCCTCAATGGACCGTAACGGAAATCACACTACAAACTATCACCCTCTTCCTCTTAAAGGAAATCACACTACAAACTATCACCCTCTTCCTCTTAAAGGAAATCACACTACAAACTATCACCCTCTTCCTCTTAAAGGAAATCACACTACAAACTATCACCCTCTTCCTCTTAAAGGAAATCACACTACAAACTATCACCCTCTTCCTCTTAAAGGAAATCACACTACAAACTATCACCCTCTTCCTCTTAAAGGAAATCACACTACAAACTATCACCCTCTTCCTCTTAAAGGAAATCACACTACAAACTATCACCCTCCTCCTCTTAAAGGAAATCACACTACAAACTATCACCCTCTTCCTCTTAAAGGAAATCACACTACAAACTATCACCCTCTTCCTCTTAAAGGAAATCACACTACAATCTATCACCCTCTTGCTCTAAATCACACTACAAACTATCACCCTCTTCCTCTTAAAGGAAATCACACTACAATCAAATCAAATCAAAATCAAATCAAATTTATTTATATAGCCCTTCGTACATCAGCTGATATCTCAAAGTGCTGTACAGAAACCCAGCCTAAAACCCCAAACAGCAAACAATGCAGGTGTAAAAGCACGGTGGCTAGGAAAAACTCCCTAGAAAGGCCAAAACCTAGGAAGAAACCTAGAGAGGAACCGGGCTAAGTCCTCTTCTGGCTGTGCCGGGTAGAGATTATAACAGAAAATGACCAAGATGTTCAAATGTTCATAAATGACCAGCATGGTCAAATAATAATAAGGCAGAACAGTTGAAACTGGAGCAGCAGCACAGTCAGGTGGACTGGGGACAGCAAGGAGCCATCATGTCAGGTAGTCCTGGGGCACGGTCCTAGGGCTCAGGTCCTCCGAGAGAGAGAAAGAAAGAGAGAATTAGAGAGAGCATATGTGGGGTGGCCAGTCCTCTTCTGGCTGTGCCGGGTGGAGATTATAACAGAACGTGGCCAAGATGTTCAAATGTTCATAAATGACCAGCATGGTTGAATAATAGTAAGGCAGAACAGTTGAAACTGGAGCAGGAGCATGGCCAGGTGGACTGGGGACAGCAAGGAGTCCTCATGTCAGGTAGTCCTGGGACATGGTCCTAGGGCCCAGGCCAGTTGAAACTGGAGCAGCAGCATGGCCAGGTGGACTGGGGACAGCAAGGAGTCATCATGTCAGGTAGTCCTGGGGCATGGTTCTAGGGCTCAGGTCCTCCGAGAGAGAGAAAGAAGGAGAGAAGGAGAGAATTAGAGAACGAAGATTTACACAGGACACCGAATAGGACAGGAGAAGTACTCCAGATAAACAAACTGACCCTAGCCCCCCGACACATAAACTACTGCAGCATAAATACTGGAGGCTGAGACAGGAGGGGTCAGGAGACACTGTGGCCCCATCCGAGGACACCCCCGGACAGGGCCAAACAGGAAGGATATAACCCCACCCACAATCTATCACCCTCTTGCTCTAAATCACACTACAAACTATCACCCTCTTCCTCTTAAAGGAAATCACACTACAATCTATCACCCTCTTGCTCTAAATCACACTACAAACTATCACCCTCTTCCTCTTAAAGGAAATCACACTACAATCTATCACCCTCAGGCTCTTAAAGGAAATCACTCTACAAACTATCACCCTCTTCCTCTAAAAGGAAATCACACTACAAACTATCACCCTCTTCCTCTTAAAGGAAATCACACTACAAACTAAAACCCTCTTCCTCTTAAAGGAAATCACACAGCAATCTATCACACTCTTCCTCTTAAAGGAAATCATGAATGTGAAAATACATGGAGGAGGTTTAATATCCTGACCTAGTGAGATATACATGGAGGAGGTTTAATATCCTGACCTAGTGAGATATACATGGAGGAGGTTTAATATCCTGACCTAGTGAGATATACATGGAGGAGGTTTAATATCCTGACCTAGTGAGATATACATGGAGGAGGTTTAATATCCTGACCTAGTGAGATATACATGGAGGTTTAATATCCTGACCTAGTGAGATATACATGGAGGAGGTTTAATACCCTGACCTAGTGAGATATACATGGAGGTTTAATATCCTGACCTAGTGAGATATACATGGAGGTTTAATATCCTGACCTAGTGAGATATACATGGAGGAGGTTTAATATCCTGACCTAGTGAGATATACATGGAGGAGGTTTAATATCCTGACCTAGTGAGATATACATGGAGGAGGTTTAATATCATGATTTTGAGACAAAGATGGATTATGTTCTACTCTTCCAGGCTCTCTCTATCTCGGGACACACACACACACACACACACACACACACACACACACACACACACACACACACACACACACACACACACACACACACACACACACACACACACACACACACACACACACACACACACACACACACACACACACACACACACACACACCTTGTCTATGGAATGCCAGCTGTAGGTTTTTATCACCAACTCCACTCAGATGAGAGTATTATAATATCATCTGTTAATTTAGCAACAAAAGTTTTTAAAAAGTGTTTGGCGTATACATTATTCTTACAGAATTTCCACGTGGGCGAGGATATTGGAAATGTAATCAAAGTCTAATGGATGATAACTTTATTTTTAATTGACTCGGACAGAAGAATGTATAACTTTATTTTTAATTAACTCGGACAGAAGAATGTATAGGTTAATTTTTTCCGACGTGACACATGTACATCACATCATTGGGCCATGTTTCAATGTGCCTTTTAGAGGACATGCAATTCAATACTCATCGATTCAGTATCTCTAAGACAAAAACAATTTAGCTCAAAAGCGTCCATATTAGCAAAGGAAATGGAAGGACTAACAGTTCGTAGCAATAATAACCGTAAGATTAAGTTGGGGCGGAGAGAATTAGCCTAGTGGTTAGAGTGTAGAGGTGGTAGGTAGTCTAGTGGTTAGAGTGTAGAGGAGGCAGGTAGCCTAGTGGTTAGTGTAGAGAGGTGGCAGGTAGTCTAGTGGTTAGAGTGTAGAGGAGGCAGGTAGCCTAGTGGTTAGAGTGTAGAGGTGGCAGGTAGTCTAGTGGTTAGAGTGTAGAGGAGGCAGGTAGCCTAGTGGTTAGAGTGTAGAGGCGACAGGTAGCCTAGAGGTTAGAGTGTAGAGGTGGCAGGTAGCCTAGTGGTTAGAGTGTAGAGGTGGCAGGTAGCCTAGTGGTTAGAGTGTAGAGGTGGCAGGTAGCCTAGTGGTTAGAGTGTAGAGGAGGCAGGTAGCCTAGTGGTTAGAGTGTAGAGGTGGCAGGTAGCCTAGTGGTTAGAGTGTAGAGGTGGCAGGTAGTCTAGTGGTTAGAGTGGAGAGGAGGCAGGTAGTCTAGTGGTTAGAGTGGAGAGGTGGCAGGTAGCCTAGTGGTTAGAGTGTAGAGGTGGCAGGTAGCCTAGTGGTTAGAGTGTAGAGGTGGTAGGTAGTCTAGTGGTTAGAGTGTAGAGGTGGTAGGTAGTCTAGTGGTTAGAGTGTAGAGGTGGCAGGTAGCCTAGTGGTTAGAATGTAGAGGTGGCAGGTAGTCTAGTGGTTAGAGTGGAGAGGAGGCAGGTAGCCTAGTGGTTAGAGTGTAGAGGTGGTAGGTAGCCTAGTGGTTATAGTGTCGAGGTGGCAGGTAGCCTAGTGGTTAGAGTGGAGAGGTGGCAGGTAGCCTAGTGGTTAGAGTGTAGAGGAGGCAGGTAGTCTAGTGGTTAGAGTGTAGAGGTGGCAGGTAGCCTAGTGGTTAGAGTGTCGAGGTGGCAGGTAGCCTAGTGGTTAGAGTGTAGAGGTGGCAGGTAGCCTAGTGGTTAGAGTGTAGAGGTGGCAGGTAGCCTAGTGGTTAGAGTGGAGAGGTGGCAGGTAGCCTAGTGGTTAGAGTGTAGAGGAGGCAGGTAGCCTAGTGGTTAGAGTGTAGAGGTGGCAGGGTAGCCTAGTGGTTAGAGTGTAGAGGAGGCAGGTAAGCCTAGTGGTTAGAGTGGAGAGGAGGCAGGTAGCCTCGTGGTTAGAGTGGAGAGATGGCAGGTAGCCTAGTGGTTAGAGTGTAGAGGAGGCAGGTAGTCTAGTGGTTAGAGTGTAGAGGTGGCAGGTAGCCTAGTGGTTAGAGTGGAGAGGTGGCAGGTAGCCTAGTGGTTAGAGTGTAGAGGTGGCAGGGTAGCCTAGTGGTTAGAGTGTAGAGGAGGCAGGTAGCCTTTTGGTTAGAGTGTAGAGGTGGCAGGGTAGCCTAGTGGTTAGAGTGTAGAGGTGGCAGGTAGCATAGTGGTTAGAGTGTAGAGGAGGCAGGTAGTCTAGTGGTTAGAGTGTAGAGGCGGTAGGTAGCCTAGTGGTTAGAGTGTAGAGGTGGTAGGTAGCCTAGTGGTTAGAGCGTTGGATTAGTCAGCGAAAGGTTTGCAAGATCAAATCCCTGAGCTGATAAGGTAAAAATCTGTCATTCTGCCCCTTAAAAAGGCAGTTAACCCACTGTTCTTATCATTGAAAATAAGAATTAGTTAAATAAAGATAGAGGAAAAAGAAATGGAGGAACTTATGCAACAAAGATCAAGTGTAATATATTATAAAAATAAAGTGACCTAGATGGAAAAAATGCACCAAATTCCTTTTTTAATATTCAACATAGAAATGCTGCCAAAAATAATTTACTGAAACTTGTCACAAGAGACATCTGTGATTCACCAAATTATATTTAGAAAAGAGGAAGCAAAGTACTTTCAGCTTCTGTGTTTGTTTCAGTCTCCTCCATCTTCTCTAACCTCGGGAGCATTCAGAGGTCGAGACAGCATGTGCGGGTAGAACCCTTTTTAGAACCCTGTTGGTTCCAGGTAGAACCCTTTCTAGAACCCTTTTGGTTCCAGGTAGAACCCTTTTTGGTACTACAGTAGATACAACCCTTTAGGTTCCAGGTAGAACCCTTTCTAGAACCCTTTTGGTTCCAGGTAGAACCCCTTTTGGTACTACAGTAGATACAACCCTTTTGGTTCCAGATAGAACCCTTTCTAGAACCCTTTTGGTTCCAGGTAGAACCCTTTCTAGAACCCTTTTAGTTCCAGGTAGAACCCATTTTGGTCCTACAGTAGATACAACCCTTTTGGTTCCAGGTAGAACCATTTTTTTGTACTACAGTAGATACAACCCTTTTGGTTCCAGGTAGAACCATTTTGGTCCTACGGTAGATACAACCCTTTTGGTTCCAGGTAGAACCCTGGTTGGTACTACAGTAAATACAACCCTTTTGGTTCCAGGTAGAACCCTTTCTAGAACCCTTTTGGTTCCAGGTAGAACACTTTCTAGAACCCTTTTGGTTCCAGGTAGAACCATTTTTGGTCCTACAGTAGATACAACCCTTTAGATTCCAGGTAGAACCCTTTTTGGTACTACAGTAAATACAACCCTTTAGGTTCCAGGTAGAACCCTTTTTGGTACTACAGTAGATACAACCCTTTAGGTTCCAGGTAGAACCCTTTCTAGAACCCTTTTGGTTCCAGGTAGAACCCTTTTTGGTACTACAGTAGATACAACCCTTTTGGTTCCAGGTAGAACCCTTTCTAGAACACTTTTGGTTCCAGGTAGAACCATTTTTGGTACTACAGTAAATACAACCCTTTTGGTTCCAGGTAGAACCCTTTCTAGAACCCTTTTGGTTCCAGGTAGAACTCTTTCTAGAACCCTTTTGGTTCCAGGTAGAACCATTTTTGGTCCTACAGTAGATACAACCCTTTTGGTTCTAGGTAGAACCCTTTTTGGTACTACAGTAAATACAACCCTTTAGGTTCCAGGTAGAACCCTTTTTGGTACTACAGTAGATACAACCCTTTAGGTTCCAGGTAGAACCCTTTTTCTACCCGAAAAAAAGGGTTCTACCTGGAAGCTAAAAAGGTTCTCCGACCTGGAAGCTAAAAAGGTTCTCCAACCTGGAAGCTAAAAGGGTTCTCCGACCTGGAAGCTAAAAGGGTTCTCCGACCTGGAAGCTAAAAGGTTCTCCGACCTGGAAGCTAAAAGGGTTCTCCAACCTGGAAGCTAAAAAGGTTCTCCGACCTGGAAGCTAAAAGGGTTCTCCGACCTGGAAGCCTAAAAGGGTTCTCCAATGGGAAAGGCTGAAGAGGATCAATGAATGCTGTTAGTAATGACTATTGATGATCTCCATAGAGACCATGATGTAAAAGGTTCCAGCAGGCCTAACCATGCGACACACTCAAACACATTATTAACACACACACACACTATAATGGTTATGATGACTTGAATCACGATGATCCCAGCCTGGTTGTACCAGACTAAATGCTGCACGCACGGGCACGGGCACACACACACACACACACACACACACACACACACACACACACACACACACACACACACACACACACACACACACACACACACACACACACACACACACACACACACACACACACACACACACACACACACAGGTGCTGACCCTGTCTGACTGGCTAATAAAGAGTCAATTGGAAAGGCCCTGATCTGGTAAATCACACACACCCCGGGCTATACACTAATCTACCTGGTTGATCTGTGTGTGTGAACTCTTATGAGGTTGAGGGCCTCCAGCCTGTTAATATGCTTTTTATCTTCACCCTTGGAAATATACTGGTCCCCCAGACGAGATCAATCCCAGCATCCCTCTGGCTCACTAACACTCCATATTTTATTCCGTTAGCTCATTGGAACGTATTCCGTTAGCTCATTGGAACGTATTCCGTTAGCTCATTGGAACGTATTCCGTTAGCTCATTGGAACGTATTCCGTTAGCTCATTGGAACGTATTCCGTTAGCTCAGTGGAACATATTCCGTTAGCTCAGGGAACGTATTCCGTTAGCTCAGTGGAACATATTCCGTTAGCTCATTGGGACGTATTCCGTTAGCTCATTGGAACATATTCCGTTAGCTCATTGGAACGTATTCCGTTAGCTCAGGGAACGTATTCCGTTAGCTCATTGGAACATATTCCGTTAGTTCAGGGAACGTATTCCGTTAGCTCATTGGAACGTATTCCGTTAGCTCAGGGAACGTATTCCGTTAGCTCATTGGAACATATTCCGTTAGCTCAGGGAACGTATTCCGTTAGCTCAGGGAACGTATTCCATTAGCTCAGGGAACATATTCCGTTAGCTCAGGGAACATATTCCGTTAGCTCATTGGAACGTATTCCGTTAGCTCAGGTAACATATTCCGTTAGCTCATTGGAAGATATTCCGTTAGCTCATTGGAACGTATTCCGTTAGCTCATTGGGACGTATTCCGTTAGCTCATTGGAACATATTCCGTTAGCTCATTGGAACGTATTCCGTTAGCTCATTGGGACGTATTCCGTTAGCTCATTGGAACGTATTCCGTTAGCTCAGGGAACGTATTCCGTTAGCTCAGGGAACGTATTCCGTTAGCTCAGGGAAAATATTCCGTTAGCTCAGGGAACGTATTCCGTTAGCTCATTGGAACGTATTCCGTTAGCTCATTGGAACATATTCCGTTAGCTCAGGGAACGTATTCCGTTAGCTCATTGGAACGTATTCCTTTAGCTCAGGGAACGTATTCCGTTAGCTCAGGGAACATATTCCGTTAGCTCAGGGAACGTATTCCGTTAGCTCAGGGAACGTATTCCGTTAGCTCAGGGAACGTATTCCGTTAGCTCATTGGAACGTATTCCGTTAGCTCAATGAAAATGTGCACCGAAGGTTCTAAAAAAACAGACTGTTAACGTAAACTGTAAACGGCAGGTTTGCTTTTGGGTTCTGAGTTTGACATTACTGAAAGGTTAGACGGCAAGTTAGTTGGTTTCATCAGCTGCTGCTGTGCAACAAGAATAAACAGTCTCACTGCAGAATTATACGTTTTTACACGTTGCTCCAAACGTCACATTTCAACGTGTTTGGGATGAAACGTCAAATTTCGAAGTTGTAAAAATGAGTGACTATCACTGGAGTCGGAGCTCGCAGTTTATGCCTATTCGCTACCACCCCAGTCCACAGTGCCCTAGCTAAACCCAAGCCTCCTTGGTGGTAGTAACGCTCACCGTTGCCCCTAGTGGTCATGTTCTGTATTTAGGCACATATCTCCCTCATGTTTGTTTAGATTATTTTTTATTTAACCAGGCAAGTCAGTTAAGAACAAATTGTTATTTACAATGACAGCCCACCCCAGCCTACCCTAACCCGGATGACGCTGGACCAATTGTGTGCTGCCCTATAGGACTCCCTGGTTGTGATACAGCCCGGAATCAAACCAAGGTCTGTAGTGACACCTCTAGTACTGATTTTTTCATTTTAGGTATATTATACATACACAACTATAGGGTTAGATTCAGACTGGATTTAAGTTAAGGGAGAAGTTCACTATTTTACAACTTGATGTTAGATGGTTCCTCACCCTGTAAGTAGTCCATGGGCCAGGAGAAACTGTCATCCATGGTTCGTTCGTTTACTGCAGTGGGCTAAATCAGGGTCACACAGAGTGATTCTTGGTAGTCTGAAACAAATCTACTTTGAAACTAAAGTATAAACTTCACACACATGGTTATGGGTTTAACAAAAAGAAGACCCCTGTACCATGTCAGATATAGGCTTGAAACATATTCAATTTTGAGTTTTCACTTTATATACATCACAGAAGACTGAAATCAACAAACCTGTTTGACATACACTACCGGTCAAAAGTTTTAGAACACCTACTCATTCAAGGGTTTTTCTTTATTTGTACTATTTTCTACATTGTAGAATAATAGTGACGACATCAAAACTTTGAAATAACACATATGGAATCATGTAGTAACCCAAAAAGTGTTAAACAAATCAATATATATATATATTTTATCTTTGAGATTCTTCAAATGGCCACCCTTTGCCTTGATGACAGCTTTGCACACTTCTTGGCATTCTCTCAACCAGCTTCCCCTGGAATGCTTTTCCAACCGTCTTAAAGGAGTTCCCACATATGCTGAGCACTTGCTTTTTTGTTGTTGTTGCTGTTGCTGCTCTCTGCTCGGTCCCATCCCGTCCCTGGACCGATACTGACACTGAGTAAATATAGACACCACAGTACACACACAGAGGCTACCTTCCATATGGCACCCTATTCCCTACATAGTGCACTACTGGCACCCTATTCCCTATATAGTGCACTACTGGCACCCTATTCCCTACATAGTACACTACTGGCACCCTATTCCCTCTATAGTACACTACTGGCACCCTATTCCCTCTATAGTACACTACTGTCACCCTATTCCCTCTATAGTACACTACTGGCACCCTATTCCCTACATAGTGCACTACTGGCACCCTATTCCCTCTATAGTACACTACTGGCACCCTATTCCCTACATAGTACACTACTGGCACCCTATTCCCTCTATAGTACACTACTGGCACCCTATTCCCTCTATAGTACACTACTGGCACCCTATTCCATATATAGTACACTACTGGCACCCTATTCCCTATATAGTACACTACTGGCACCCTATTCCCTCTATAGTGCACTACTGGCACCCTATTCCCTCTATAGTACACTACTGGCACCCTATTCCCTCTATAGTGCACTACTGGCACCCTATTCCCTATATAGTACACTACTGGCACCCTATTCCCTCTATAGTACACTACTGGCACCCTATTCCCTATATAGTGCACTACTGGCACCCTATTCCCTCTATAGTACACTACTGGCACCCTATTCCCTCTATAGTACACTACTGGCACCCTATTCCCTATATAGTACACTACTGGCACCCTATTCCCTCTATAGTACACTACTGGCACCCTATTCCCTCTATTGTACACTACTGGCACCCTATTCCCTATATAGTACACTACTGGCACCTATTCCATATATAGTACACTACTGGCACCCTATTCCATATATAGTACACTACTGGCACCCTATTCCCTATATAGTACACTACTGGCACCCTATTCCATATATAGTACACTACTGGCACCCTATTCCCTATATAGTGCACTACTGGCACCCTATTCTCCTATCTGTCTCTGTCTGTCTCTCTCAATTCAATTTAAATTTCAATGTAAGGGCTTTATTGGCATGGGAAACATATGTTAACATTGCCAAAGCAAGTGATGTAGATAATAAACAAAAGTGAAATAAACTATAAAATGTATATTATGTCTATATACAGTGTTGTAACGATGTGAAGAAAATCTCTCTCCCTCTCCCTCTCCCTCCCGCCCGATGTAAGGGAAGTGGAAGGCAATTTGGGAGGTAGCCACAGAGTTGGGAGGGAGGGGGACGGGCCGACAGAGGGCTGAGGTGTGAAACTATCGGGCTGTAAAATTAACCTGCTGGCAGACAGGCTGTTGTTTCAGCGTTTCTTCTCTGACTGCTTCCATGCTCCCTTTTCTTACTTTCTTTCTCTGTCTGTATTTTTTTTTAAATATCTCATTCCATTATCTCTCTAGTTCTTTGTCTCTCTGAATCAATTTCCTTTTCTCTCTCTCCCTCTTCATCACTCTTGATTTCTCTCCCTCTCTGCCTCTCTTCCTTTCCTCTTGGTTATTATTCCCTGGTCTCTCCCTCTCCCTCTCTGCCTCTCTTCCTTTTCCCCCTGGTTATTCTTCCCTGGTCTCTCCCTCTCTGCCTCTCTTCCTTTTCCCCCTGGTTATTATTCCCTGGTCTCTCCCTCTCCCTCTCTCCCTCTCCCCTCTCTCCCTCTCTTCCTTTTCTCTTGGTTATTCTTCCCTGGTCTCTCCCTCTCTGCCTCTCTTCCTTTCCCCCTGGTTATTCTTCCCTGGTCTCTCCCTCTGCCTCTCTTCCTTTCCCCCTGGTTATTATTCCCTGGTCTCTCCCTCTCTGCCTCTCTTCCTTTCCCCCTGGTTATTCTTCCCTGGTCTCTCCCTCTCTGCCTCTCTTCCTTTCCCCTGGTTATTATTCCCTGGTCTCTCTCTCTCTGCCACTCTTCCTTTCCCCTGGTTATTCTTCGCTGGTCTCTCCCTCTCTTCCTTTTCCCCCTGGTTATTATTCCCTGGTCTCTCCCTCTCTTCCTTTTCCCCCTGGTTATTCTTCCCTGGTCTCTCCCTCTCTTCCTTTTCCCCCTGGTTATTCTTCCCTGGTCTCTCCCTCTCTTCCTTTTCCCCCTGGTTATTATTCCCTGGTCTCTCCCTCTCTGCCACTCTTCCTTTCCTCTTGGTTATTCTTCCCTGGTCTCTCCCTCTCTCCCTCTCTTCCTTTTCCCCCTTGGTTATTCTTCCCTGGTCTCTCCCTCTCCCTCTCTCCCTCTCTTCCTTTTCCCCCTGGTTATTCTTCCCTGGTCTCTCCCTTTCTCCCTCTCCCTCTCTCCCTCTCTACCTTTTCTCTTGGTTATTCTTCCCTGGTCTCTCCCTCTCCCTCTCTGCCTCTCTTCCTTTTCTCTTGGTTATTCTTCCCTGGTCTCTCCCTCTCTGCCTCTCTTCCTTTCCCCCTGGTTATTCTTCCCTGGTCTCTCCCCCTCTGCCTCTCTTCCTTTCCCCCTGGTTATTCTTCCCTGGTCTCTCCCTCTCTGCCTCTCTTCCTTTCCCCCTGGTTATTATTCCCTGGTCTCTCCCTCTCCCTCTCTACCTTTTCTCTTGGTTATTCTTCCCGGATCTCTCCCTCTCTCCCTCTCTCCCTCTCTACATTTTCTCTTGGTTATTCTTCCCTGGTCTCTCCCTCTCCCTCTCTACCTTTTCTCTTGGTTATTCTTCCCTGGTCTCTCCCTCTCCCTCTCTACCTTTTCTCTTGGTTATTCTTCCCTGGTCTCTCCCTCTCCCTCTCTACCTTTTCTCTTGGTTATTCTTCCCTGGTCTCTCCCTCTCTCCCTCTCTCCCTCTCTACCTTTTCTCTTGGTTATTCTTCCCTGGTCTCTCCCTCTCCACCTTTTGTCTTAGTTATTCTTCCCTGGTCTCTCCCTCTCCCTCTCTACCTTTTCTCTTGGTTATTCTTCGCTGGTCTCTCCCTCTCCCTCTCTACATTTTCTCTTGGTTATTCTTCCCTGGTCTCTCCCTCTCTGCCTCTCTTCCTTTCCCCCTGGTTATTCTTCCCTGGTCTCTCCCTCTGCCTCTCTTCCTTTCCCCCTGGTTATTATTCCCTGGTCTCTCCCTCTCTGCCTCTCTTCCTTTCCCCCTGGTTATTCTTCCCTGGTCTCTCCCTCTCTGCCTCTCTTCCTTTCCCCTGGTTATTATTCCCTGGTCTCTCTCTCTCTGCCACTCTTCCTTTCCCCTGGTTATTCTTCGCTGGTCTCTCCCTCTCTTCCTTTTCCCCCTGGTTATTATTCCCTGGTCTCTCCCTCTCTTCCTTTCCCCCTGGTTATTCTTCCCTGGTCTCTCCCTCTCTTCCTTTTCCCCCTGGTTATTCTTCCCTGGTCTCTCCCTCTCTTCCTTTTCCCCCTGGTTATTATTCCCTGGTCTCTCCCTCTCTGCCACTCTTCCTTTCCTCTTGGTTATTCTTCCCTGGTCTCTCCCTCTCTCCCTCTCTTCCTTTTCCCCCTTGGTTATTCTTCCCTGGTCTCTCCCTCTCCCTCTCTCCCTCTCTTCCTTTTCCCCCTGGTTATTCTTCCCTGGTCTCTCCCTTTCTCCCTCTCCCTCTCTCCCTCTCTACCTTTTCTCTTGGTTATTCTTCCCTGGTCTCTCCCTCTCCCTCTCTGCCTCTCTTCCTTTTCTCTTGGTTATTCTTCCCTGGTCTCTCCCTCTCTGCCTCTCTTCCTTTCCCCCTGGTTATTCTTCCCTGGTCTCTCCCCCTCTGCCTCTCTTCCTTTCCCCCTGGTTATTCTTCCCTGGTCTCTCCCTCTCTGCCTCTCTTCCTTTCCCCCTGGTTATTATTCCCTGGTCTCTCCCTCTCCCTCTCTACCTTTTCTCTTGGTTATTCTTCCCGGATCTCTCCCTCTCTCCCTCTCTCCCTCTCTACATTTTCTCTTGGTTATTCTTCCCTGGTCTCTCCCTCTCCCTCTCTACCTTTTCTCTTGGTTATTCTTCCCTGGTCTCTCCCTCTCCCTCTCTACCTTTTCTCTTGGTTATTCTTCCCTGGTCTCTCCCTCTCCCTCTCTACCTTTTCTCTTGGTTATTCTTCCCTGGTCTCTCCCTCTCTCCCTCTCTCCCTCTCTACCTTTTCTCTTGGTTATTCTTCCCTGGTCTCTCCCTCTCTGCCTCTCTTCCTTTCCCCCTGGTTATTCTTCCCTCTCTCCCCCTCTGCCTCTCTTCCTTTCCCCCTATTCTTCCCTGGTCTCTCCCTCTCTGCCTCTCTTCCTTTCCCCCTGGTTATTATTCCCTGGTCTCTCCCTCTCCCTCTCTACCTTTTCTCTTGGTTATTCTTCCCGGATCTCTCCTCTCTCCCTCTCTCCCTCTCTACATTTTCTCTTGGTTATTCTTCCCTGGTCTCTCCCTCTCCCTCTCTACCTTTTCTCTTGGTTATTCTTCCCTGGTCTCTCCCTCTCCCTCTCTACCTTTTCTCTTGGTTATTCTTCGCTGGTCTCTCCCTCTCCCTCTCTACATTTTCTCTTGGTTATTCTTCCCTGGTCTCTCCCTCTCCCTCTCTACCTTTTCTCTTGGTTATTCTTCCCTGGTCTCTCCCTCTCTCCCTCTCTCCCTCTCTACATTTTCTCTTGGTTATTCTTCCCTGGTCTCTCCCTCTCCCTCTCTACCTTTTCTCTTGGTTATTCTTCCCTGGTCTCTCCCTCTCCCTCTCTACCTTTTCTCTTGGTTATTCTTCCCTGGTCTCTCCCTCTCCCTCTCTACCTTTTCTCTTGGTTATTCTTCCCTGGTCTCTCCCTCTCCCTCTCTACCTTTTCTCTTGGTTATTCTTCCCTGGTCTCTCCCTCTCCCTCTCTGCCACTCTTCCTTTCTTCGTGCCTCTCTCTGTCTATTGAAACTTCTTGCCCCTCTGAAAGTTCTGTAGACTTTAATCCTGGCCTGCGGTGCTGAAACTTTCTTATGAACACCGATAAGATGTTTACGTTACACAGACTGCTCTTTATGCAACACTGTGTGTGTGTGTGTGGTGTGTGGTGTGTGGTGTGTGTGTGTGTGTGTTGTGTGTTGTGTGGTGTGTGTTGTTTGTGTGTGTTGTTTGTGTGTGTGTGTGTGTTGTTGTGTGTGTGTGTGTGTGTGTGTGTGTGTGTGTGTGTGTGTGTGTGTGTGTGTGTGTGTGTGTGTGTGTGTGTGTGTGTGTAGCTCCGTCCTACCTTGACCAGAACACCTAAGGAAACATGAGAGTTCTCTTTCCTTCTGTTCTCTGTTTTAATTGAACCCAGTAGGACAGTAATAGGAGAACGGGTCTGTTGTCCCACACGGCATCCTATTCCCTATGTAGTGCACTACTATTGACCAGAGCCCATAGGGAAAAGGGTGCTATTGTGTATTGCTATTCTAGCTTGTCCCTTTAGGGCACATGTAACAAAAAAGGAAAGTGCATAACATGGAGCAGACAGAGGATGAACAAAGTGATACCTGTCTGAAGGGGAAGAATCTTTGTCCATTTCAGACAACGGATACGGCTACTGGGCGGAAACGCTACTGGGTGACACCGCTACTGGGCGGAAACGCTACTGGGTGACAACGCTACTGGGCGGAAATGCTACTGGGTGACACCGCTACTGGGTGACAACGCTACTGGGCGGAAACGCTACTGGGTGACACCGCTACTGGGTGACACCGCTACTGGGTGACAACGCTACTGGGCGGAAACGCTACTGGGTGACAACGCTACTGGGCGACAACGCTACTGGGCGGAAACGCTACTGGGTGACACCGCTACTGGGTGACACCGCTACTGGGCGGAAACGCTACTGGGTGACACCGCTACTGGGTGACAACGCTACTGGGCGGAAACGCTACTGGGTGACACCGCTACTGGGCGACAACGCTACTGGGCGGAAACGCTACTGGGTGACACCGCTACTGGGCGGAAACGCTACTGGGTGACACCGCTACTGGGTGACACCGCTACTGGGTGACAACGCTACTGGGCGGAAACGCTACTGGGTGACACCGCTACTGGGCGGAAACGCTACTGGGTGACACCGCTACTGGGTGACACCGCTACTGGGTGACAACGCTACTGGGCGGAAACGCTACTGGGTGACAACGCTACTGGGCGGAAACGCTACTGGGTGACAACGCTACTGGGTGGATACGGCTACTGGGTGGATACGGCTACTGGGCGGAAATGCTACTGGGCGGATACGCTACTGGGCGGATACGCTACTGGGCGGATATGCTACTGGGCGGATACGCTACTGGGCGGATACGGCTACTGGGCGGAAACGGCTACTGGGCGGAAACGCTACGGTGACCTTACAGTGAAATGCTTCCTTACAGGCTCTAACCAATAGGTGACCTTACAGTGGAATGCTTACTTACAGGCTCTAACCAATAGGTGACCTTACAGTGAAATTCTTACTTACAGACTCTAACCAATAGGTGACCTTACAGTGGAATGCTTACTTACGGACTCTAACCAATAGGTGACCTTACAGTGAAATGCTTACTTACAGACTCTAACCAATAGGTGACCTTACAGTGGAATGCTTACTTACAGACTCTAACCAATAGGTGACCTTACAGTGAAATGCTTCCTTACAGGCTCTAACCAATAGGTGACCTTACAGTGAAATGCTTACTTACAGACTCTAACCAATAGGTGACCTTACAGTGGAATGCTTACTTACAGACTCTAACCAATAGGTGACCTTACAGTGAAATGCTTACTTACAGACTCTAACCGATAGGTGACCTTACAGTGAAATGCTTACTTACAGACTCTAACCAATAGGTGACCTTACAGTGGAATGCTTACTTACAGACTCTAACCAATAGGTGACCTTACAGTGAAATGCTTACTTACAGACTCTAACCAATAGGTGACCTTACAGTGAAATGCTTACTTACAGACTCTAACCAATAGATGACCTTACAGTGAAATGCTTACTTACAGACTCTAACCAATAGGTGACCTTACAGTGGAATGCTTACTTACAGGCTCTAACCAATAGGTGACCTTACAGTGAAATTCTTACTTACAGACTCTAACCAATAGGTGACCTTACAGTGGAATGCTTACTTACGGACTCTAACCAATAGGTGACCTTACAGTGAAATGCTTACTTACAGACTCTAACCAATAGGTGACCTTACAGTGGAATGCTTACTTACAGACTCTAACCAATAGGTGACCTTACAGTGAAATGCTTCCTTACAGGCTCTAACCAATAGGTGACCTTACAGTGAAATGCTTACTTACAGACTCTAACCAATAGGTGACCTTACAGTGGAATGCTTACTTACAGACTCTAACCAATAGGTGACCTTACAGTGAAATGCTTACTTACAGACTCTAACCGATAGGTGACCTTACAGTGAAATGCTTACTTACAGACTCTAACCAATAGGTGACCTTACAGTGGAATGCTTACTTACAGACTCTAACCAATAGGTGACCTTACAGTGAAATGCTTACTTACAGACTCTAACCAATAGGTGACCTTACAGTGAAATGCTTACGTACAGACTCTAACCAATAGATGACCTTACAGTGAAATGCTTACTTACAGACTCTAACCAATAGATGACCTTACAGTGAAATGCTTACTTATAGACTCTAACCAATAGGTGACCTTACAGTGGAATGCTTACTTACAGGTTCTAACCAATAGGTGACCATACAGTGAAATGCTTACTTACAGACTCTAACCAATAGATGACCTTACAGTGAAATGCTTACTTACAGACTCTAACCAATAGGTGACCCCTTACAGTGAAATGCTTACTTACAGACTCTAACCAATAGGTGACCTTACAGTGAAATGCTTACTTACAGGTTCTAACCAATAGGTGACCATACAGTGAAATGCTTACTTACAGACTCTAACCAATAGATGACCTTACAGTGAAATGCTTACTTACAGGCTCTAACCAATAGGTGACCTTACAGTGGAATGCTTACTTACAGACTCTAACCAATAGGTGACCTTACAGTGAAATGCTTACTTACAGGCTCTAACCAATAGGTGACCTTACAGTGGAATGCTTACTTACAGACTCTAACCAATAGGTGACCTTACAGTGGAATGCTTACTTACAGGCTCTAACCAATAGGTGACCTTACAGTGAAATGCTTACTTACAGGTTCTAACCAATAGGTGACCTTACAGTGAAATGCTTACTTACAGGCTCTAACCAATAGGTGACCTTACAGTGGAATGCTGACTTACAGGCTCTAACCAACAGTGCAAACAAGGTATTAGGTGAACAATAGGTAGGTAAAGAAATAAAACAACAGTAAAAAGACAGGCTATATACAGTAGAGATGCTATATACAGTAGAGATGCTATATACAGTAGAGAGGCTGTATACAGTAGAGAGGCTATATACAGTAGAGATGCTATATACAGTAGAGATGCTATATACAGTAGAGATGCTATATACAGTAGAGAGGCTGTATACAGTAGAGAGGCTATATACAGTAGAGATGCTATATACAGTAGAGAGGCTATAACAGTAGAGAGGCTATATACAGTAGAGGCTATATACAGTAGAGATGCTATATACAGTAGAGAGGCTATATACAGTAGAGAGGCTATAAACAGTAGAGATGCTATATACAGTAGAGAGGCTATATACAGTAGAGAGGCTATATACAGTAGAGAGGCTATATACAGTAGAGATGCTATATACAGTAGAGAGGCTATATACAGTAGAGAGGCTATATACAGTAGAGGCTATATACAGTAGAGATGCTATATACAGTAGAGAGGCTATATACAGTAGAGAGGCTATATACAGTAGAGATGCTATATACAGTAGAGAGGCTATATACAAAAAGAGGGGGTTTGGAGGGTGGTGGGTGGCAGGACACAACACAGATAGCCCGGTTGGTCGGGAGCACTGGTTGGTCGGCCCAATTGAGGTGTACATGAATGTATAGTTAAAGTGACTATGCATATATGATGAACAGAGAGTAGCAGCAGTGTAAAGTGAGATGACGTGTGGTTGTTACAGTGAGAGGAAGTGTGATTGTTACAGTGAGAGGAAGGGCGATTGTTACAGTGAGATAAAGTGTGATTGTTACAGTGAGAGGAAGTGTGATTGTTACAGTGAGAGGAAGTGTGATTGTTACAGTGAGAGGAAGTGTGATTGTTACTGAGAGGAAGTGTGATTGTTACAGTGAGATGAAGTGTGATTGTTACAGTGATAGGAAGTGTGATTGTTACTGTGAGAGGAAGTGTGATTGTTACAGTGAGAGGAAGTGTGATTGTTACAGTGAGATGAAGTGTGATTGTTACAGTGATAGGAAGTGTGATTGTTACTGTGAGAGGAAGTGTGATTGTTACAGTGAGAGGAAGTGTGATTGTTACAGTGAGATGAAGTGTGATTGTTACAGTGAGAGGAAGTGTGATTGTTACTGAGAGGAAGTGTGATTGTTACAGTGAGATTAAGTGTGATTGTTACAGTGATAGGAAGTGTGATTGTTACTGTGAGAGGAAGTGTGATTGTTACAGTGAGAGGCTGCGTGATTGTTACAGTGAGAGGAAGTGTGATTGTTACAGTGAGAGGAAGTGTGATCATTACAGTGAGAGGAAGTGTGATTGTTACAGTGAGATAAAGTGTGATTGTTACAGTGAGAGGAAGTGTGATTGTTACAGTGAGAGGAAGTGTGATTGTTACAGTGAGAGGAAGTGTGATTGTTACAGTGAGATGAAGTGTGATTGTTACAGTGATAGGAAGTGTGATTGTTACTGTGAGAGGAAGTGTGATTGTTACAGTGAGAGGAAGTGTGATTGTTACAGTGAGATGAAGTGTGATTGTTACAGTGAGAGGAAGTGTGATTGTTACAGTGAGAGGAAGTGTGATTGCTACTGAGAGGAAGTGTGATTGTTACAGTGAGATGAAGTGTGATTGTTACAGTGATAGGAAGTGTGATTGTTACTGTGAGAGGAAGTGTGATTGTTACAGTGAGAGGCTGCGTGATTGTTACAGTGAGAGGAAGTGTGATTGTTACAGTGAGAGGAAGTGTGAACATTACAGTGAGAGGAAGTGTGATTGTTATAGTGAGATAAACTGTGATTGTTACAGTGAGAGGAAGTGTGATTGTTACAGTGAGAGGAAGTGTGATTGTTACTGTGAGAGGAAGTGTGATTGTTACAGTGAGATGAAGTGTGATTGTTACAGTGAGAGGAAGTGTGATTGTTACAGTGAGAGGAAGTGTGATTGTTACAGTGAGAGGAAGTGTGATTGTTACAGTGAGAGGAAGTGTGATTGTTACAGTGAGAGGAAGTGTGATTGTTACAGTGAGAGGAAGTGTGATTGTTACAGTGAGAGGAAGTGTGATTGTTACAGTGAGATGAAGTGTGATTGTTACAGTGAGAGGAAGTGTGATTGTTACAGTGAGAGGAAGTGTGATTGTTACAGTGAGAGGAAGTGTGATTGTTACTGTGAGAGGAAGTGTGATTGTTACAATGAAATGAAGTGTGATTGTTACAGTGAGAGGAAGTGTGATTGTTACAGTGAGAGGAAGTGTGATTGTTACAGTGTGATGAAGTGTGATTGTTACAGGGGAGCTCAACAAACAGAAGGTAAAGCTTCCACTCTACATCGTGAAAGGCAACCATACAGCTTTGCTAGGATGCACATGGCTGGAAAAAATCTAACTAAACTTGGCAGGAAATTCACATGGTTGTAAAAGAGGACACAAACCTACAAGGGATATTGAGGATACAGGCGGATGTGTTCAAAGGAGAACTTGGCAGTATGAAGGACATAACAGTTAAACTGACCATGAAATCACACAGCAAGCCAAAAATGCTTCAAAGCTAGACCTGTCCCATACGCCATAAAACCAAAAGATGAAATGGAGATAAACAGACTAGTAGAGTATTGGATCCAGGGAATGGTACTGAAACAGACTAGTGGAGTATTGGATCCAGGGAATGGTACTGAAACAGACTAGTGGAGTATTGGATCCAGGGAATGGTACTGAAACAGACTAGTGGAGTATTGGATCCAGGGAATGGTAGTGAGACAGACTAGTGGAGTATTGGATCCAGGGAATGGTACTGAAACAGACTAGTGGAGTATTGGATCCAGGGAATGGTAGTGAGACTAGTGGAGTATTGGATCCAGGGAATGGTAGTGAGACTAGTGGAGTATTGGATCCAGGGAATGGTAGTGAGACTAGTAGAGTATTGGATCCAGGGAATGGTAGTGAGACTAGTGGAATATTGGATCCAGGGAATGGTACTGAGTGGAGTATTGGATCCAGGGAATGGTACTGAGTGGAGTATTGGATCCAGGGAATGGTAGTGAGACTAGTAGGGTATTGGATCCAGGGAATGGTAGTCAAACAGACTAGTGGAGTATTGGATCCAGGGAATGGTAGTGAGACTAGTGGAGTATTGGATCCAGGGAATGGTAGTGAGACTAGTGGAGTATTGGATCCAGGGAATGGTAGTGAGACAGACTAGTGGAGTATTGGATCCAGGGAATGGTAGTGAGACTAGTGGAGTATTGGATCCAGGGAATGGTAGTGAGACTAGTAGGGTATTGGATCCAGGGAATGGTAGTCAAACAGACTAGTGGAGTATTGGATCCAGGGAATGGTAATATGTACATGTAGGTACCGAGACATTATGCAGGGGTACGAGGTGGTTGAGGTAATATGTACATGTAGGTACCGAGACATTATGCAGAGATACGAGGTGGTTGAGGTAATATGTACATGTAGGTACCGAGACATTATGCAGAGGTACGAGGTGGTTGAGGTAATATGTACATGTAGGTACCGAGACATTATGCAGGGGTACGAGGTGGTTGAGGTAATATGTACATGTAGGTAGGGGTACCGAGACATTATGCAGAGGTACGAGGTGGTTGAGGTAATATGTACATGTAGGTAGAGGTACCGAGACATTATGCAGGGGTACGAGGTGGTTGAGGTAATATGTACATGTAGGTAGAGGTACCGAGACATTATGCAGGGGTACGAGGTGGTTGAGGTAATATGTACATATTCAGAGCGTATTCACACCCTTTGACTTTTTTCACATTGTTGTGTTAAAGCCTGAGTTTAAAATGGATTACATTGAGATGTTTTTTCACTGGCCTAAACACAATACCCCTTAATGACATCACAATACACCTTAATGAGATCACAATACCCCTTAATGACATCACAATACCCCTTAATGTCCGGTGGAATTACATCTTGAGATATTTGTATTTATTTTTACAAATTAGGCTAATAAAAAATGAGAAGCTGAAATGTCTCGAGTCAATCAGTATTCAACCTCTTTGTTATGGTAAGGGGCCTAAATAAGTTCAGGAGTAAAAATGTGCTTAACAAGTCACATAATAAGTTGCATGGACTCACTCTTTGCGCAATAAGTGTTTAATTAACTTTTTTATTTTTTATGACCACCTCATCTCTTTACCCCACACATATACTTATCTTTAAGGCCTCTCAGTCCCTCAGTGCATTTCAAACACAGATTCAACCACAAAGACCAGGGAGGTATTCCAATGTTTCGAAAAGGGTACCTTTTGGGAGATGGGTACAAATTAAAAACAGACATTGAATATCCCTTTGAGCATAGTGAAGTTATTAATTGCACGTTATCAATACACTCTGTCACTACAAAGATACAGGCGATCCTTCCTAACTCAGTTGCCAGAGAGGAAGGAAACCTCTCAGGGATTGTACCATGAGGCCAATGGTGACCATTAAACAGTTAGAGTTTAATGGCTGTGACAGGAGAAAACTGAGGATGGATCAACGACCTTGTAGTTACTCCACAATACTAACCTAAATGACAGAGTGAAAAGAAGGAAGCTTGTACAGAATAAACATTTTCCAAAACTTACATCCTGTTTGCAATAAGGTGTTAAAGTAAATACGACACAAAATGTGGCAAAGGATTTAACTTTATGTCCTGAATACAAAGTGTTATGTGTGTGTGTGTTGGCGTGTCAGTATATGTGAGTGTGTTGGCATGTCAGTATGTGTGAGTGTGTTGGCGTGTCAGTATGTGTGTGTGTGTTGGCGTGTCAGTATGTGTGTGTGTGTTGGCGTGTCAGTATGTGTGAGTGTGTTGGCGTGTCAGTATGTGTGTGTGTGTTGGCGTGTCAGTATATGTGTGTGTTTGCGTGTCAGTATGTGTGTGTGTGTTGGCGTGTCAGTGTGTGTTGGCGTGTCAGTATGTGTGTGTGTGTTGGCGTGTCAATATATGTGAGTGTGTTGATGTGTCAGTATGTGTGTGTGTTGGCGTGTCAGTATGTGTGTGTGTGTGTTGGCGTGTCATTGTGTTGGCGTGTCAGTATGTGTGTGTGTGTTGGCGTGTCAGTATGTGTGTGTGTGTTGGCATGTGAGTATGTGTGTGTGTGTCAGTATGTGTTGGCGTGTCAGTATGTGTTGGCGTGTCAGTATGTGTGAGTGTGTTGGCGTGTCAGTATGTGTGTGTGTGTTGGCGTGTCAGTATGTGTGAGTGTGTTGGCGTGTCAGTATGTGTGAGTGTGTTGGCGTGTCAGTATGTGTGAGTGTGTTGGCGTGTCAGTATGTGTGTGTGTGTTGGCGTGTCAGTATGTGTGAGTGTGTTGGCGTGTCAGTATGTGTTGGCGTGTCAGTATGTGTGTGTTGGCATGTCAGTGTGTGTTGGCGTGTCAGTATGTGTGTGTTGGCGTGTCAGTATGTGTGTGTGTGTTGGCGTGTCAGTATGTGTTGGCGTGTCAGTATGTGTGTGTTGGCATGTCAGTGTGTGTTGGCGTGTCAGTATGTGTGTGTTGGCGTGTCAGTGTGTGTTGGCGTGTCAGTGTGTGTTGGCGTGTCAGTATGTGTTGGCGTGTCAGTGTGTGTGTGTGTTGGCGTGTCAGTGTGTGTGTGTGTTGGGGTGTCAGTATATGTGGGTGTGTGTTGGCGTGTCAGTATGTGTGTGTGTGTTGGCGTGTCAGTGTGTGTTGGCGTGTCAGTGTGTGTTGGCGTGTCAGTATGTGTTGGCGTGTCAGTGTGTGTGTGTGTGTGTTGGCGTGTCAGTGTGTGTGTGTGTGTGTGTTGGGGTGTCAGTATATGTGTGTGTGTGTTGGCGTGTCAGCATGTGTGTGTGTGTTGGCGTGTCAGTGTGTGTTGGCGTGTCAGTGTGTGTTGGCGTGTCAGTGTGTGTGTGTGTTGGCGTGTCAGTGTGTGTGTGTGTTGGGGTGTCAGTATATGTGTGTGTGTGTTGGCGTGTCAGTATGTGTGTGTGTGTTGGCGTGTCAGTGTGTGTGTGTGTGTGTTGGCGTGTCCGTGTGTGTGTGTGTTGGGGTGTCAGTATATGTGTGTGTGTTTTGGCGTGTCAGTATGTGTTGGCGTGTCAGTGTGTGTGTGTGTGTTGGCGTGTCAGTGTGTGTATGTTGGCGTGTCAGTATGTTTTGGCGTGTCAGTATGTGTTGGCGTGTCAGTATGTGTGTGTTGGCGTGTCAGTATGTGTGTGTTGGCGTGTCAGTATGTGTGTGTGTGTTGGCGTGTCAGTATGTTTTGGCGTGTCAGTATGTGTTGGCGTGTCAGTATGTGTTGGCGTGTCAGTATGTGTTGGCGTGTCAGTATGTGTTGGCGTGTCAGTATGTGTTGGCGTGTTAGTATGTGTTGGCGTGTCAGTATGTGTTGGCGTGTCAGTATGTGTGTGTGTGTTGGCGTGTCAGTATGTGTGTGTGTGTTGGCATGTCAGTATGTGTGTGTGTGTCAGTATGTGTGTGTGTGTCAGTATGTGTGTGTGTGTCAGTGTGTGTTGGCGTGTCAGTATGTATGTGTGTGTTGGCATGACAGTATGTGTGTGTGTCAGTATGTGTTGGCGTGTCAGTATGTGTGTGTGTGTCAGTATGTGTTGGCGTGTCAGTATGTGTGTGTGTGTCAGTATGTGTGTGTGTGTCAGTATGTGTGTGTGTGTCAGTATGTGTGTGTGTGTCAGTGTGTGTTGGCGTGTCAGTATGTATGTGTGTGTTGGCATGTCAGTATGTGTTGGCGTGTCAGTATGTGTGTGTGTCAGTATGTGTTGGCGTGTCAGTATGTGTGTGTGTGTCAGTATGTGTTGGCGTGTCAGTATGTGTGTGTGTGTCAGTATGTGTGTGTGTGTCAGTATGTGTGTGTGTGTCAGTATGTGTGTGTGTGTCAGTATGTGTGTGTGTGTCAGTGTGTGTTGGCGTGTCAGTATGTATGTGTGTGTTGGCATGTCAGTATGTGTTGGCATGTCAGTATGTGTGTGTGTGTCAGTATGTGTTGGCGTGTCAGTATGTGTGTGTGTGTCAGTATGTGTGTGTGTGTGTCAGTATGTGTGTGTGTGTCAGTATGTGTGTGTGTGTCAGTATGTGTGTGTGTGTCAGTATGTGTGTGTGTGTCAGTATGTGTGTGTGTGTGTCAGTATGTGTGTGTGTGTCAGTATGTGTGTGTGTGTCAGTATGTGTGTGTGTCAGTATGTGTGTGTGTGTCAGTATGTGTGTGTGTGTCAGTATGTGTGTGTGTGTGTCAGTATGTGTGTGTGTGTCAGTATGTGTGTGTGTGTCAGTATGTGTGTGTGTGTCAGTATGTGTGTGTGTGTCAGTATGTGTGTGTGTGTCAGTATGTGTGTGCATAGAGTCAGTGAATAAAAAAGGTCCAAAGCAAATTGTGTAAGTTGTGTAACAATTCTTGACAACCCTGTTATAGTTGTTCTGCTATTTATTGTGTTCTGTTCTGTCAGACATCTTGGTGCATTCTGTTAATTCCACATACAGTAGTTTCTATCTTGGTGCTTTCTGTTAATTCCACATACAGTAGTTTCTATCTCGGTGCATTCTGTTAATTCCACATACAGTAGTTTCTATCTCGGTGCATTCTGTTAATTCCACATACAGTAGTTTCTATCTTGGTGCTTTCTGTTAATTCCACATACAGTAGTTTCTATCTCGGTCCAAAAGTAACAGGACCCTGAGTCAATGAAGCCAACATGTCACCATTACCAGTTTTACAATGTCTAAGAGTAGACTAATTAGTCAAACAACTCATTAAGATCAATAAGAAAGATCTGATGTAACATTGTTCTGTTTGTCAAAGGAAGGAAACAGTCAGTTCAGTTGATGCATGGCAGGGGACTGGATGGTTACTGACCCAGGGGACTGGACTGTTACTGACCCAGGGGACTGGATGGTTACTGACCCAGGGGACTGGACTGTTACTGACCCAGGGGACTGGATGGTTACTGACCCAGGGGACTGGACTGTTACTGACCCAGGGGACTGGATGGTTACTGACCCAGGGGACTGGGCTGTTACTGGCACAGGGGACTGGACTGTTACTGACCCAGGGGACTGGATGGTTACTGGCCCAGGGGACTGGACTGTTACTGACCCAGGGGACTGGATGGTTACTGACCCAGGGGACTGGGCTGTTACTGGCCCAGGGGACTGGACTGTTACTGACCCAGGGGACTGGATGGTTACTGACCCAGGGGACTGGATGGTTACTGACCCAGGGGACTGGACTGTTACTGGCCCAGGGGACTGGACTGTTACTGACCCAGGGGACTGGATGGTTACTGACCCAGGGGACTGGATGGTTACTGACCCAGGGGACTGGACTGTTACTGACCCAGGGGACTGGAAGGCTACTGACCCAGGGGACTGGACTGTTACTGACCCAGGGGACTGGAAGGTTACTGGCCCAGGGGACTGGACTGTTACTGGCCCAGGGGACTGGACTGTTACTGACCCAGGGGACTGGATGGTTACTGACCCAGGGGACTGGGCTGTTACTGGCCCAGGGGACTGGATGGTTACTGACCCAGGGGACTGGGCTGTTACTGGCCCAGGGGACTGGACTGTTACTGACCCAGGGGACTGGATGGTTACTGACCCAGGGGACTGGGCTGTTACTGACCCAGGGGACTGGACTGTTTACTGACCCAGGGGACTGGATGGTTACTGACCCAGGGGACTGGACTGTTACTGACCCAGGGGACTGGATGGTTACTGACCCAGGGGACTGGACTGTTACTGACCCAGGGGACTGGATGGTTACTGACCCAGGGGACTGGACTGTTACTGACCCAGGGGACTGGATGGTTACTGACCCAGGGGACTGGACTGTTACTGACCCAGGGGACTGGATGGTTACTGACCCAGGGGACTGGACTGTTACTGACCCAGGGGACTGGATGGTTACTGACCCAGGGGACTGGACTGTTACTGACCCAGGGGACTGGATGGTTACTGACCCAGGGGACTGTATGGTTACTGACCCAGGGGACTGGACTGTTACTGACCCAGGGGACTGGATGGTTACTGACCCAGGGGACTGGACTGTTACTGACCCAGGGGACTGGATGGTTACTGACCCAGGGGACTGGATGGTTACTGGCCCAGGGGACTGGACTGTTACTGACCCAGGGGACTGGATGGTTACTGACCCAGGGGACTGGATGGTTACTGACCCAGGGGACTGGATGGTTACTGACCCAGGGGACTGGATGGTTACTGGCCCAGGGGACTGGACTGTTACTGACCCAGGGGACTGGATGGTTACTGACCCAGGGGACTGGACTGTTACTGACCCAGGGGACTGGATGGTTACTGACCCAGGGGACTGGGCTGTTACTGGCCCAGGGGACTGGACTGTTACTGACCCAGGGGACTGGATGGTTACTGACCCAGGGGACTGGACTGTTACTGACCCAGGGGACTGGACTGTTACTGACCCAGGGGACTGGAAGGTTACTGGCCCAGGGGACTGGATTGTTACTGACCCAGGGGACTGGATGGTTACTGACCCAGGGGACTGGACTGTTACTGACCCAGGGTACTGGATGGTTACTGACCCAGGGGACTGGACTGTTACTGACCCAGGGGACTGGATGGTTACTGACCCAGGGGACTGGATGGTTACTGACCCAGGGGACTGGGCTGTTACTGGCCCAGGGGACTGGACTGTTACTGACCCAGGGGACTGGGCTGTTACTGGCCCAGGGGACTGGACTGTTACTGGCCCAGGGGACTGGATGGTTGCTGGCCCAGGGGACTGAACTGTTACTGACCCAGGGGACTGGATGGTTACTGACCCAGGGGACTGGATGGTTACTGACCCAGGGGACTGGACTGTTACTGACCCAGGGGACTGGATGGCTACTGGCCCAGGGGACTGGATGGTTACTGACCCAGGGAACTGGACGGTTACTGACCCAGGGGACTGGACTGTTACTGGCCCAGGGGACTGGACTTTTACTGGCCCAGGGGACTGGACTGTTACTGGCCCAGGGGACTGGACGGTTACTGACCCAGGGGACTGGACTGTTACTGGCCCAGGGGACTGGACTGTTACTGACCCAGGGGACTGGACTGTTACTGGCCCATGGGACTGGACTGTTACTGGCCCAGGGGACTGGACGGTTACTGACCCAGGGGACTGGACTGTTACTGGCCCAGGGGACTGGACTGTTACTGACCCAGGGAACTGGACTGTTACTGACCCAGGGGACTGGACTGTTACTGGCCCATGGGACTGGACTGTTACTGGCCCAGGGGACTGGACGGTTACTGACCCAGGGAACTGGACTGTTACTGACCCAGGGGACTGGACTGTTACTGGCCCATGGGACTGGACTGTTACTGGCCCAGGGGACTGGACGGTTACTGACCCAGGGGACTGGACTGTTACTGGCCCAGGGGACTGGACTGTTACTGACCCAGGGGACTGGACTGTTACTGACCCAGGGGACTGGACTGTTACTGGCCCATGGGACTGGACTGTTACTGGCCCAGGGGACTGGGCTGTTACTGACCCAGGGGACTGGATGGTTACTGGCCCAGGGAACTGGAATTGCCTGCCTGCAATGATGTTTTGTAGTGATTAATATGTTGATGATGTAAATAATATTTGCTGGTCTGTGGGATGTAATGAGGAGCAACCAGACACTTTAATTAAAAAATTGTATGGTTGAGGGGGATGAGGCAAAAAGTCTGGAAACCCAGCTGATTGGCAAACATACTGCAAATTAAAGACATCATGTGACTAAACTAAATAAAAAATAAACTACACTATGAAGCAAAGATAAATTATATAAATAATGATAGTAAAACGTTTTGGGGCACCTTAAATTAAATTTAGGGAAAAAAAGCCAACTCGGCTCCTTCATTCATTGAATCAGATGGCTCATTCATCACAAAGCCCACTGATATTGCCAACTTCTTTAATGACTTTTTCATTGTCAAGATAAGCAAACTCAGGGACGACATGCCAGCAACAAACGCTGACACTACACATCCAAGTATATCTGACCAGATTATGAGAGACAAGAATTGTACTTTGAATTCCGTAAAGTCAGTGTGGAAGAGGTGAAAAAATAGTCTATCAACAATGACAAGCCACCGGGGTCTGACAATCTGGATGGAAAATTACTGAGGATATTACCAGACGATATTGCCACTCCTATTTGCCACATCTTCAATTTAAGCCTACTAGAAAATGTGTGCCCTCAGTCAGGCCTGGAGGGAAGCTGACGTCATTCAGCTACCTAAGAATAGTAAAGCCCTCTTTACTGGCTCAAATAGCCGACAAATCAGCCTGTTACCAACCCTTAGGAAACTTCTGGAAACAATTGTGTTTGACCAGATACAATGCTATTTCACAGTAAACAAATTGACAACAGACTTTCAGCATGCTTATAGAGAAGGACATTCAGCAAGCACAGCACTTACACCCATGACTGATGATTGGCTGAGAGAAATTGATGATAAAATGATTGTGGGGGCTGTTTTGTTAGACTTCAGTGAAGCTTTTGACATTATTAATCATCGTCTGCTGCTGGAAATACTTATGTGTTCTGGCTTTACACCCCCTGCTATAATGTGGATAAACAGTTAAAGAATCAGGAATTCCCCAGGGCAGCTGTCTAGGACCCTTGCTTTTTTCAATTTTTACTAATGACATGCCACTAACTTTGAGTAAAGCCAAAGTTTCTATGTATACGGATGACCCAATAGACACGTCAGCTACTACAGAAACTGAAATGACTGCAACACTTTACAAAGAGCTGCAG
>NC_060178.1:3449972-3488319 GCF_021184085.1 Oncorhynchus gorbuscha | reverse complement strand
AACATGACCCTGTTTTACAGAGAACTACAGGACATGACCCTGTTTGACAGAGAACTACAGAACATGACCCTGTTTGACAGAGAACTACAGAACATGACCCTGTTTGACAGAGAACTACAGAACATGACCCTGTTTTACAGAGAAAACTACAGAACATGACCCTGTTTGACAGAGAACTACAGAACATGACCCTGTTTTACAGAGAACTACAGAACATGACCCTGTTTTACAGAGAGAACTACAGAACATGACCCTGTTTTACAGAGAGAACTACAGAACATGACCCTGTTTGACAGAGAACTACAGAACATGACCCTGTTTGACAGAGAACTACAGAACATGACCCTGTTTTACAGAGAGAACTACAGAACATGACCCTGTTTGACAGAGAACTACAGAACATGACCCTGTTTGACAGAAAACCACATGGACATGCACCCTGCTTGGACAGAGAATCACAGAAACATGCAGAGATCTCATGTTGGCAGAGAGAACTACAGAACATGACCCTGTTTGACAGAGAACTACAGAACATGACCCTGTTTTACAGAGAGAACTACAGAACATGACCCTGTTTGACAGAGAACTACAGAACATGACCCTGTTTGACAGAGAACTACAGAACATGACCCTGTTTGACAGAGAACTACAGAACATGACCCTGTTTTACAGAGAACTACAGAACATGACCCTGTTTGACAGAGAACTACAGAACATGACCCTGTTTGACAGAGAACTACAGAACATGACCCTGTTTGACAGAGAACTACAGAACATGACCCTGTTTGACAGAGAACTACAGAACATGACCCTGTTTGACAGAGAACTACAGAACATGACCCTGTTTGACAGAGAACTACAGAACATGACCCTGTTTGACAGAGAAAAGAACATGACAGAACTATAGAACATGACCCTGTTTGACAGAGAACTACAGAACATGACCCTGTTTGACAGAGAACTACTGACCCTGTTTTACAGAGAACTACAGAACATGACCCTGTTTGACAGAGAACTACAGAACATGACCCTGTTTGACAGAGAACTACAGAACATGACCCTGTTTGACAGAGAACTACAGAACATGACCCTGTTTTACAGAGAACTGCAGAACATGACCCTGTTTGACAGAGACTATGTTGACAGAGAACCCTGTTTGACAGAGAACTACAGAACATGACCCTGTTTGACAGAGAACTACAGAACATGACCCTGTTTGACAGAGACAGAACATGACCCTGTTTTACAGAGAACTATGACATGACCCTGTTTGACAGAGAACTACAGAACATGACCCTGTTTGACAGAGAACTACAGAACATGACCCTGTTTGACAGAGAACTACAGAACATGACCCTGTTTGACAGAGAAACTACAGAACATGACCCTGTTTGACAGAGAACTACAGAACATGACCCTGTTTTACAGAGAGAACTACAGAACATGACCCTGTTTGACAGAGAACTACAGAAAACATGACCCTGTTTGACAGAGAACTACAGAACATGACCCTGTTTGACAGAGAACTACAGAACATGACCCTGTTTGACAGAGAACTACAGAACATGACCCTGTTTTACAGAGAACTACAGAACATGACCCTGTTTGACAGAGAACTACAGAACATGACCCTGTTTGACAGAGAACTACAGAACATGACCCTGTTTGACAGAGAACTACAGAACATGACCCTGTTTTACAGAGAACTACAGGACATGACCCTGTTTGACAGAGAACTACAGAACATGACCCTGTTTGACAGAGAACTACAGAACATGACCCTGTTTGACAGAGAACTACAGAACATGACCCTGTTTTACAGAGAACTACAGAAACATGACCCTGTTTGACAGAGAAACTACAGAACATGACCCTGTTTTACAGAGAACTACAGAACATGACCCTGTTTTACAGAGAGAACTACAGAACATGACCCTGTTTTACAGAGAGAACTACAGAACATGACCCTGTTTGACAGAGAACTACAGAACATGACCCTGTTTGACAGAGAACTACAGAACATGACCCTGTTTGACAGAGAACTACAGAACATGACCCTGTTTGACAGAGAACTACAGAACATGACCCTGTTTTACAGAGAGAACTACAGAACATGACCCTGTTTGACAGAGAACTACAGAACATGACCCTGTTTGACAGAGAACTACAGAACATGACCCTGTTTTACAGAGAACTACAGAACATGACCCTGTTTGACAGGGAACTACAGAACATGACCCTGTTTGACAGAGAACTACAGAACATGACCCTGTTTGACAGAGAACTACAGAACATGACCCTGTTTGACAGAGAACTACAGAACATGACCCTGTTTGACAGAGAACTACAGAACATGACCCTGTTTGACAGAGAACTACAGAACATGACCCTGTTTTACAGAGAACTACAGGACATGACCCTGTTTGACAGAGAACTACAGAACATGACCCTGTTTTACAGAGAGAACTATAGAACATGACCCTGTTTGACAGAGAACTACAGAACATGACCCTGTTTGACAGAGAACTACAGAACATGACCCTGTTTGACAGAGAACTACAGAACATGACCCTGTTTGACAGAGAACTACAGAACATGACCCTGTTTGACAGAGAACTACAGAACATGACCCTGTTTTACAGAGAACTACAGAACATGACCCTGTTTGACAGAGAACTACAGAACATGACCCTGTTTGACAGAGAACTACAGAACATGACCCTGTTTTACAGAGAACTATAGAACATGACCCTGTTTGACAGAGAACTACAGAACATGACCCTGTTTGACAGAGAACTACAGAACATGACCCTGTTTGACAGAGAACTACAGAACATGACCCTGTTTTACAGAGAGAACTACAGAACATGACCCTGTTTGACAGAGAACTACAGAACATGACCCTGTTTGACAGAGAACTACAGAACATGACCCTGTTTTACAGAGAGAACTACAGAACATGACCCTGTTTGACAGAGAACTACAGAACATGACCCTGTTTGACAGAGAACTACAGAACATGACCCTGTTTGACAGAGAACTACAGAACATGACCCTGTTTTACAGAGAACTACAGAACATGACCCTGTTTGACAGAGAACTACAGAACATGACCCTGTTTTACAGAGAAACTACAGAACATGACCCTGTTTGACAGAGAACTACAGAAAACATGACCCTGTTTGACAGAGAACTACAGAACATGACCCTGTTTTACAGAGAACTACAGAACATGACCCTGTTTGACAGGGAACTACAGAACATGACCCTGTTTGACAGAGAACTACAGAACATGACCCTGTTTGACAGAGAACTACAGAACATGACCCTGTTTGACAGAGAACTACAGAACATGACCCTGTTTGACAGAGAACTACAGAACATGACCCTGTTTTACAGAGAACTACAGAACATGACCCTGTTTGACAGAGAACTACAGAACATGACCCTGTTTGACAGAAAACAGAGAACTACAGAACATGACCCTGTTTGACAGAGAACTACAGAACATGACCCTGTTTTACAGAGAAAACTACAGAACATGACCCTATTTGACAGAGAACTACAGAACATGACCCTGTTTGACAGAGAACTACAGAACATGACCCTGTTTTACAGAGAGAACTACAGAACATGACCCTGTTTTACAGAGAGAACTACAGAACATGACCCTGTTTGACAGAGAACTACAGAACATGACCCTGTTTGACAGAGAACTACAGAACATGACCCTGTTTGACAGAGAACTACAGAACATGACCCTGTTTGACAGAGAACTACAGAACATGACCCTGTTTTACAGAGAGAACTACAGAACATGACCCTGTTTGACAGAGAACTACAGAACATGACCCTGTTTGACAGAGAACTACAGAACATGACCCTGTTTTACAGAGAACTACAGAACATGACCCTGTTTGACAGGGAACTACAGAACATGACCCTGTTTGACAGAGAACTACAGAACATGACCCTGTTTGACAGAGAACTACAGAACATGACCCTGTTTGACAGAGAACTACAGAACATGACCCTGTTTGACAGAGAACTACAGAACATGACCCTGTTTGACAGAGAACTACAGAACATGACCCTGTTTGACAGAGAACTACAGAACATGACCCTGTTTGACAGAGAACTACAGAACATGACCCTGTTTGACAGAGAACTACAGAACATGACCCTGTTTGACAGAGAACTACAGAACATGACCCTGTTTGACAGAGAACTACAGAACATGACCCTGTTTGACAGAGAACTACAGAACATGACCCTGTTTGACAGAGAACTACAGAACATGACCCTGTTTGACAGAGAACTACAGAACATGACCCTGTTTTACAGAGAACTACAGAACATGACCCTGTTTGACTACAGAACATGACCCTGTTTGACAGAGAACTACAGAACATGACCCTGTTTGACAGAGAACTACAGAACATGACCCTGTTTTACAGAGAAACTACAGAACATGACCCTGTTTGACAGAGAACTACAGAACATGACCCTGTTTGACAGAGAACTACAGAACATGACCCTGTTTGACAGAGAGAACTACAGAACATGACCCTGTTTGACAGAGAACTACAGAACATGACCCTGTTTGACAGAGAACTACAGAACATGACCCTGTTTGACAGAGAACTACAGAACATGACCCTGTTTTACAGAGAGAACTACAGAACATGACCCTGTTTGACAGAGAACTACAGAACATGACCCTGTTTTACAGAGAGAACTACAGAACATGACCCTGTTTGACAGAGAACTACAGAACATGACCCTGTTTGACAGAGAACTACAGAACATGACCCTGTTTTACAGAGAGAACTACAGAACATGACCCTGTTTGACAGAGAACTACAGAACATGACCCTGTTTGACAGAGAACTACAGAACATGACCCTGTTTGACAGAGAACTACAGAACATGACCCTGTTTGACAGAGAACTACAGAACATGACCCTGTTTGACAGAGAACTGACCCTGTTTGACAGAACATGACCCTGTTTGAACATGACCCTGTTTGACAGAGAACTACAGAACATGACCCTGTTTGACAGAGAACTACAGAACATGACCCTGTTTGACAGACCCTGTTTGACAGAACTACAGAACATGACCCTGTTTGACAGAACACAGAACATGACCCTGTTTGACAGAGAACTACAGAACATGACCCTGTTTTACAGAGAACTACAGAACATGACCCTGTTTGACAGAGAACTACAGAACATGACCCTGTTTGACAGAGAACTACAGAACATGACCCTGTTTTACAGAGAACTACAGAACATGACCCTGTTTTACAGAGAGAACTACAGAACATGACCCTGTTTGACAGAGAACTACAGAACATGACCCTGTTTGACAGAGAACTACAGAACATGACCCTGTTTGACAGAGAACTACAGAACATGACCCTGTTTGACAGAGAACTACAGAACATGACCCTGTTTTACAGAGAGAACTACAGAACATGACCCTGTTTGACAGAGAACTACAGAAACATGACCCTGTTTGACAGAGAACTACAGAACATGACCCTGTTTTACAGAGAACTACAGAACATGACCCTGTTTGACAGGGAACTACAGAACATGACCCTGTTTGACAGAGAACTACAGAACATGACCCTGTTTGACAGAGAACTACAGAACATGACCCTGTTTGACAGAGAACTACAGAACATGACCCTGTTTGACAGAGAACTACAGAACATGACCCTGTTTGACAGAGAACTACAGAACATGACCCTGTTTGACAGAGAACTACAGAACATGACCCTGTTTGACAGAGAACTACAGAACATGACATGACCCCCTGTTTGACAGAGAACTACAGAACATGACCCTGTTTGACAGAGAACATGACAGAACATGACCCTGTTTGACAGAGAACTACAGAACATGACCCTGTTTGACAGAGAACTACAGAACATGACCCTGTTTGACAGAGAACTACAGAACATGACCCTGTTTGACCCTGACAGAGAACTACAGAACATGACCCTGTTTGACAGAGAACTACAGAACATGACCCTGTTTGACAGAGAACTACAGAACATGACCCTGTTTTACAGAGAGAACTACAGAACATGACCCTGTTTGACAGAGAACTACAGAACATGACCCTGTTTGACAGAGAACTACAGAACATGACCCTGTTTGACAGAGAACTACAGAACATGACCCTGTTTTACAGAGAACATGAACTACAGAACATGACCCTGTTTGACAGAGAACTACAGAACATGACCCTGTTTGACAGAAACTACAGACATGACCCTGTTTGACAGAGAACTACAGAACATGACCCTGTTTGACAGAGAACTACAGAACATGACCCTGTTTGACAGAGAACTACAGAACATGACCCTGTTTGACAGAGAACTACAGAACATGACCCTGTTTGACAGAGAACTACAGAACATGACCCTGTTTGACAGAGAACTACAGAATGACCCTGTTTGACAGAAACTACAGAACATGACCCTGTTTGACAGAGAACTACAGAACATGACCCTGTTTTACAGAGAACTACAGAACATGACCCTGTTTGACAGAGAACTACAGAACATGACCCTGTTTTACAGAGAACCCATGACCCTGTTTGACAGAGAACTACAGAACATGACCCTGTTTGACAGAGAACTACAGAACATGACCCTGTTTGACAGAGAACTACAGAACATTTGACAGAGAACTACAGAACATGACCCTGTTTGACAGAGAACTACAGAACATGACCCTGTTTGACAGAGAACTACAGAACATGACCCTGTTTTACAGAGACATGACCCTGTTTGACACTACAGAACATGACCCTGTTTGACAGAGAACTACAGAACATGACCCTGTTTTTGACAGAGAACTACAGAACATGACCCTGTTTGACAGAGAACTACAGAACATGACCCTGTTTGACAGAGAGGAACTACAGAACATGACCCTGTTTGACAGAGAACTACAGAACATGACCCTGTTTGACAGAGAACTACAGAACATGACCCTGTTTGACAGAGAACTACAGAACATGACCCTGTTTGACAGGGAACTGAACATGACCCTGTTTGAGAGAACTACAGAACATGACCCTGTTTGACAGAGAACTACAGAACATGACCCTGTTTGACAGAGAACTACAGAACATGACCCTGTTTTACAGAGAACTACAGGACATGACCCTGTTTGACAGAGAACTACAGAACATGACCCTGTTTTACAGAGAGAACTATAGAACATGACCCTGTTTGACAGAGAACTACAGAACATGACCCTGTTTTACAGAGAACTACAGAACATGACCCTGTTTGACAGAGAACTATGACCCTGTTTGACAGAGAACTACAGAACATGACCCTGTTTGACAGAGAACTACAGAACATGACCCTGTTTTACAGAGAACTACAGAACATGACCCTGTTTGACAGAGAACTACAGAACATGACCCTGTTTTTACAGAACTACAGAACATGACCCTGTTTTACAGAGAACTACAGAACATGACCCTGTTTGACAGAGAACTACAGAACATGACCCTGTTTGACAGAGAACTACAGAACATGACCCTGTTTTACAGAGAACTACAGAACATGACCCTGTTTGACAGAGAACTACAGAACATGACCCTGTTTGACAGAGAACTACAGAACATGACCCTGTTTGACAGAGAACTACAGAACATGACCCTGTTTTACAGAGAGAACTACAGAACATGACCCTGTTTGACAGAGAACTACAGAACATGACCCTGTTTTACAGAGAGAACTACAGAACATGACCCTGTTTGACAGAGAACTACAGAAAACATGACCCCTGTTTGACAGAGAACTACAGAACATGACCCTGTTTTACAGTTTTAGAACTACAGAACATGACCCTGTTTGACAGGGAACTACAGAACATGACCCTGTTTGACAGAGAACTACAGAACATGACCCTGTTTGACAGAGAACTACAGAACATGACCCTGTTTGACAGAGAACTACAGAACATGACCCTGTTTGACAGAGAACTACAGAACATGACCCTGTTTTACAGAGAACTACAGAACATGACCCTGTTTGACAGAGAACTACAGAACATGACCCTGTTTGACAGAAAACTACAGAACATGACCCTGTTTGACAGAGAACTACAGAACATGACCCTGTTTTACAGAGAAAACTACAGAACATGACCCTATTTGACAGAGAACTACAGAACATGACCCTGTTTGACAGAGAACTACAGAACATGACCCTGTTTTACAGAGAGAACTACAGAACATGACCCTGTTTTACAGAGAGAACTACAGAACATGACCCTGTTTGACAGAGAACTACAGAACATGACCCTGTTTGACAGAGAACTACAGAACATGACCCTGTTTGACAGAGAACTACAGAACATGACCCTGTTTGACAGAGAACTACAGAACATGGCCCTGTTTTACAGAGAGAACATGACCCTACAGAACATGACCCTGTTTGACAGAGAACTACAGAACATGACCCTGTTTGACAGAGAACTACAGAACATTACCCTGTTTTACAGAGAACTACAGAACATGACCCTGTTTGACAGGGAACTACAGAACATGACCCTGTTTGACAGAGAACTACAGAACATGACCCTGTTTGACAGAGAACTACAGAACATGACCCTGTTTGACAGAGAACTACAGAACATGACCCTGTTTGACAGAGAACTACAGAACATGACCCTGTTTGACAGAGAACTACAGAACATGACCCTGTTTTACAGAGAACTACAGGACATGACCCTGTTTGACAGAGAACTACAGAACATGACCCTGTTTTACAGAGAGAACTATAGAACATGACCCTGTTTGACAGAGAACTACAGAACATGACCCTGTTTGACAGAGAACTACAGAACATGACCCTGTTTGACAGAGAACTACAGAACATGACCCTGTTTGACAGAGAACTACAGAACATGACCCTGTTTGACAGAGAACTACAGAACATGACCCTGTTTGACAGAGAACTACAGAACATGACCCTGTTTTACAGAGAACTACAGGACATGACCCTGTTTGACAGAGAACTACAGAACATGACCCTGTTTTACAGAGAGAACTATAGAACATGACCCTGTTTGACAGAGAACTACAGAACATGACCCTGTTTTACAGAGAGAACTACAGAACATGACCCTGTTTGACAGAGAACTACAGAACATGACCCTGTTTTACAGAGAGAACTACAGAACATGACCCTGTTTGACAGAGAACTACAGAACATGACCCTGTTTGACAGAGAACTACAGAACATGACCCTGTTTTACAGAGAACTACAGAACATGACCCTGTTTGACAGAGAACTACAGAACATGACCCTGTTTTACAGAGAGAACTACAGAACATGACCCTGTTTGACAGAGAACTACAGAACATGACCCTGTTTTACAGAGAGAACTACAGAACATGACCCTGTTTGACAGAGAACTACAGAAAACATGACCCTGTTTGACAGAGAACTACAGAACATGACCCTGTTTTACAGAGAACTACAGAACATGACCCTGTTTGACAGGGAACTACAGAACATGACCCTGTTTGACAGAGAACTACAGAACATGACCCTGTTTGACAGAGAACTACAGAACATGACCCTGTTTGACAGAGAACTACAGAACATGACCCTGTTTGACAGAGAACTACAGAACATGACCCTGTTTTACAGAGAACTACAGAACATGACCCTGTTTGACAGAGAACTACAGAACATGACCCTGTTTGACAGAGAACTACAGAACATGACCCTGTTTTACAGAGAACTACAGAACATGACCCTGTTTGACAGAGAACTACAGAACATGACCCTGTTTGACAGAGAACTACAGAACATGACCCTGTTTGACAGAGAACTACAGAACATGACCCTGTTTGACAGAGACTACAGAACATGACCCTGTTTGACAGAGAACTACAGAACATGACCCTGTTTGACAGAGAACTACAGAACATGACCCTGTTTGACAGAGAACTACAGAACATGACCCTGTTTGACAGAGAACTACAGAACATGACCCTGTTTGACAGAGAACTACAGAACATGACCCTGTTTGACAGAGAACTACAGAACATGACCCTGTTTGACAGAGAACTACAGAACATGACCCTGTTTTACAGAGAAACTACAGAACATGACCCTGTTTGACAGAGAACTACAGAACATGACCCTGTTTGACAGAGAACTACAGAACATGACCCTGTTTGACAGAGAACTACAGAACATGACCCTGTTTGACAGAGAACTACAGAACATGACCCTGTTTTACAGAGAAAACTACAGAACATGACCCTGTTTGACAGAGAACTACAGAACATGACCCTGTTTTACAGAGAACTACAGAACATGACCCTGTTTTACAGAGAAACTACAGAACATGACCCTGTTTGACAGAGAACTACAGAACATGACCCTGTTTTACAGAGAACTACAGAACATGACCCTGTTTGACAGAGAACTACAGAACATGACCCTGTTTTACAGAGAACTACAGAACATGACCCTGTTTGACAGAGAACTACAGAACATGACCCTGTTTGACAGAGAACTACAGAACATGACCCTGTTTGACAGAGAACTACAGAACATGACCCTGTTTGACAGAGAACTACAGAACATGACCCTGTTTGACAGAGAACTACAGAACATGACCCTGTTTGACAGAGAACTACAGAACATGACCCTGTTTTACAGAGAACTACAGAACATGACCCTGTTTGACAGAGAACTACAGAACATGACCCTGTTTTACAGAGACCCTGTTTTACTACAGAACATGACCCTGTTTGACAGAGAACTACAGAAAACTACAGAACATGACCCTGTTTGACAGAGAACTACAGAACATGACCCTGTTTTACAGAGAACTACAGAACATGACCCTGTTTGACAGGGAACTACAGAACATGACCCTGTTTGACAGAGAACTACAGAACATGACCCTGTTTGACAGAGAACTACAGAACATGACCCTGTTTGACAGAGAACTACAGAACATGACCCTGTTTGACAGAGAACTACAGAACATGACCCTGTTTTACAGAGAACTACAGGACATGACCCTGTTTGACAGAGAACTACAGAACATGACCCTGTTTGACAGAGAACTACAGAACATGACCCTGTTTGACAGAGAACTACAGAACATGACCCTGTTTTACAGAGAAAACTACAGAACATGACCCTGTTTGACAGAGAACTACAGAACATGACCCTGTTTTGACAGAGAACTACAGAACATGACCCTGTTTTACAGAGAACTACAGAACATGACCCTGTTTTACAGAGAAACTACAGAACATGACCCTGTTTGACAGAGAACTACAGAACATGACCCTGTTTGACAGAGAACTACAGAACATGACCCTGTTTGACAGAGAACTACAGAACATGACCCTGTTTGACAGAGAACTACAGAACATGACCCTGTTTTACAGAGAAACTACAGAACATGACCCTGTTTGACAGAGAACTACAGAACATGACCCTGTTTGACAGAGAACTACAGAACATGACCCTGTTTTACAGAGAACTACAGAACATGACCCTGTTTGACAGAGAACTACAGAACATGACCCTGTTTGACAGAGAACTACAGAACATGACCCTGTTTGACAGAGAACTACAGAACATGACCCTGTTTGACAGAGAACTACAGAACATGACCCTGTTTGACAGAGAACTACAGAACATGACCCTGTTTGACAGAGAACTACAGAACATGACCCTGTTTGACAGAGAACTACAGAACATGACCCTGTTTGACAGAGAACTACAGAACATGACCCTGTTTTACAGAGAAACTACAGAACATGACCCTGTTTGACAGAGAACTACAGAACATGACCCTGTTTGACAGAGAACTACAGAACATGACCCTGTTTGACAGAGAACTACAGAACATGACCCTGTTTGACAGAGAACTACAGAACATGACCCTGTTTGACAGAGAACTACAGAACATGACCCTGTTTTACAGAGAAAACTACAGAACATGACCCTGTTTGACAGAGAACTACAGAACATGACCCTGTTTGACAGAGAACTACAGAACATGACCCTGTTTTACAGAGAACTACAGAACTACCCTGTTTGAGAACATGACCCTGTTTGACAGAGAACTACAGAACATGACCCTGTTTGACAGAGAACTACAGAACATGACCCTGTTTTACAGAGAGAACTACAGAACATGACCCTGTTTGACAGAGAACTACAGAACATGACCCTGTTTGACAGAGAACTACAGAACATGACCCTGTTTTACAGAGAGAACTACAGAACATGACCCTGTTTGACAGAGAACTACAGAACATGACCCTGTTTGACAGAGAACTACAGAACATGACCCTGTTTGACAGAGAACTACAGAACATGACCCTGTTTTACAGAGAAACTACAGAACATGACCCTGTTTGACAGAGAACTACAGAACATGACCCTGTTTTACAGAGAAACTACAGAACATGACCCTGTTTGACAGAGAACTACAGAAAACATGACCCTGTTTGACAGAGAACTACAGAACATGACCCTGTTTTACAGAGAACTACAGAACATGACCCTGTTTGACAGAGAACTACAGAACATGACCCTGTTTGACAGAGAACTACAGAACATGACCCTGTTTGACAGAGAACTACAGAACATGACCCTGTTTGACAGAGAACTACAGAACATGACCCTGTTTGACAGAGAACTACAGAACATGACCCTGTTTTACAGAGAGAACTACAGAACATGACCCTGTTTGACAGAGAACTACAGAACATGACCCTGTTTGACAGAAAACTACAGAACATGACCCTGTTTGACAGAGAACTACAGAACATGACCCTGTTTTACAGAGAAAACTACAGAACATGACCCTATTTGACAGAGAACTACAGAACATGACCCTGTTTGACAGAGAACTACAGAACATGACCCTGTTTTACAGAGAAACTACAGAACATGACCCTGTTTTACAGAGAACTACAGAACATGACCCTGTTTGACAGAGAACTACAGAACATGACCCTGTTTGACAGAGAACTACAGAACATGACCCTGTTTGACAGAGAACTACAGAACATGACCCTGTTTGACAGAGAACTACAGAACATGACCCTGTTTTACAGAGAACTACAGAACATGACCCTGTTTGACAGAGAACTACAGAACATGACCCTGTTTGACAGAGAACTACAGAACATGACCCTGTTTGACAGAGAACTACAGAACATGACCCTGTTTGACAGGGAACTACAGAACATGACCCTGTTTGACAGAGAACTACAGAACATGACCCTGTTTGACAGAGAACTACAGAACATGACCCTGTTTGACAGAGAACTACAGAACATGACCCTGTTTGACAGAGAACTACAGAACATGACCCTGTTTGACAGAGAACTACAGAACATGACCCTGTTTGACAGAGAACTACAGGAACATGACCCTGTTTGACAGAGAACTACAGAACATGACCCTGTTTTACAGAGAAACTACAGAACATGACCCTGTTTGACAGAGAACTACAGAACATGACCCTGTTTGACAGAGAACTACAGAACATGACCCTGTTTGACAGAGAACTACAGAACATGACCCTGTTTTACAGAGAACTACAGAACATGACCCTGTTTGACAGAGAACTACAGAACATGACCCTGTTTTACAGAGAGAACTACAGAACATGACCCTGTTTGACAGAGAACTACAGAACATGACCCTGTTTGACAGAGAACTACAGAACATGACCCTGTTTTACAGAGAGAACTACAGAACATGACCCTGTTTGACAGAGAACTACAGAACATGACCCTGTTTGACAGAGAACTACAGAACATGACCCTGTTTGACAGAGAACTACAGAACATGACCCTGTTTTACAGAGAGAACTACAGAACATGACCCTGTTTGACAGAGAACTACAGAACATGACCCTGTTTTACAGAGAGAACTACAGAACATGACCCTGTTTGACAGAGAACTACAGAAAACATGACCCTGTTTGACAGAGAACTACAGAACATGACCCTGTTTTACAGAGAACTACAGAACATGACCCTGTTTGACAGGGAACTACAGAACATGACCCTGTTTGACAGAGAACTACAGAACATGACCCTGTTTGACAGAGAACTACAGAACATGACCCTGTTTGACAGAGAACTACAGAACATGACCCTGTTTGACAGAGAACTACAGAACATGACCCTGTTTTACAGAGAACTACAGAACATGACCCTGTTTGACAGAGAACTACAGAACATGACCCTGTTTGACAGAAAACTACAGAACATGACCCTGTTTGACAGAGAACTACAGAACATGACCCTGTTTTACAGAGAAAACTACAGAACATGACCCTATTTGACAGAGAACTACAGAACATGACCCTGTTTGACAGAGAACTACAGAACATGACCCTGTTTTACAGAGAGAACTACAGAACATGACCCTGTTTTACAGAGAACTACAGAACATGACCCTGTTTGACAGAGAACTACAGAACATGACCCTGTTTGACAGAGAACTACAGAACATGACCCTGTTTGACAGAGAACTACAGAACATGACCCTGTTTGACAGAGAACTACAGAACATGGCCCTGTTTTACAGAGAGAACTACAGAACATGACCCTGTTTGACAGAGAACTACAGAACATGACCCTGTTTGACAGAGAACTACAGAACATTACCCTGTTTTACAGAGAACTACAGAACATGACCCTGTTTGACAGGGAACTACAGAACATGACCCTGTTTGACAGAGAACTACAGAACATGACCCTGTTTGACAGAGAACTACAGAACATGACCCTGTTTGACAGAGAACTACAGAACATGACCCTGTTTGACAGAGAACTACAGAACATGACCCTGTTTGACAGAGAACTACAGAACATGACCCTGTTTTACAGAGAACTACAGGACATGACCCTGTTTGACAGAGAACTACAGAACATGACCCTGTTTTACAGAGAGAACTATAGAACATGACCCTGTTTGACAGAGAACTACAGAACATGACCCTGTTTGACAGAGAACTACAGAACATGACCCTGTTTGACAGAGAACTACAGAACATGACCCTGTTTGACAGAGAACTACAGAACATGACCCTGTTTGACAGAGAACTACAGAACATGACCCTGTTTGACAGAGAACTACAGAACATGACCCTGTTTGACAGAGAACTACAGAACATGACCCTGTTTGACAGAGAACTACAGAACTACCCTGTTTTACAGAACATGACCCTGTTTTACAGAGAGAACTACAGAACATGACCCTGTTTGACAGAGAACTACAGAACATGACCCTGTTTTACAGAGAGAACTACAGAACATGACCCTGTTTGACAGAGAACTACAGAACATGACCCTGTTTGACAGAGAAACTACAGAACATGACCCTGTTTGACAGAGAACTACAGAACATGACCCTGTTTGACAGAGAACTACAGAACATGACCCTGTTTGACAGAGAAACTACAGAACATGACCCTGTTTGACAGAGAACTACAGAACATGACCCTGTTTTACAGAGAAACTACAGAACATGACCCTGTTTGACAGAGAACTACAGAACATGACCCTGTTTGACAGAGAACTAGAACATGACCCTGTTTTACAGAGAGAACTACAGAACATGACCCTGTTTGACAGAGAACTACAGAACATGACCCTGTTTGACAGAGAACTACAGAACATGACCCTGTTTGACAGAGAACTACAGAACATGACCCTGTTTGACAGAGAACTACAGAACATGACCCTGTTTGACAGAGAACTACAGAACATGACCCTGTTTGACAGAGAACTACAGAACATGACCCTGTTTGACAGAGAACTACAGAACATGACCCTGTTTGACAGAGAACTACAGAACATGACCCTGTTTTACAGAGAACTACAGAACATGACCCTGTTTGACAGAGAACTACAGAACATGACCCTGTTTGACAGAAAACTACAGAACATGACCCTGTTTGACAGAACATGAGAACTACAGAACATGACCCTGTTTGACAGAGAACTACAGAACATGACCCTGTTTGACAGAGAACTACAGAACATGACCCTGTTTGACAGAGAACTACAGAACATGACCCTGTTTTACAGAGAGAACTACAGAACATGACCCTGTTTGACAGAGAACTACAGAACATGACCCTGTTTGACAGAGAACTACAGAACATGACCCTGTTTGACAGAGAACTACAGAACATGACCCTGTTTGACAGAGAACTACAGAACATGACCCTGTTTGACAGAGAACTACAGAACATGACCCTGTTTGACAGAGAACTACAGAACATGACCCTGTTTGACAGAGAACTACAGACATGACCCTGTTTGACAGAGAACTACAGAACATGACCCTGTTTTACAGAGAAACTACAGAACATGACCCTGTTTGACAGAGAACTACAGAACATGACCCTGTTTGACAGAGAACTACAGAACATGACCCTGTTTGACAGAGAACTACAGAACATGACCCTGTTTGACAGAGAACTACAGAACATGACCCTGTTTGACAGAGAACTACAGAACATGACCCTGTTTTACAGAGAGAACTACAGAACATGACCCTGTTTGACAGAGAACTACAGAACATGACCCTGTTTTACAGAGAGAACTACAGAACATGACCCTGTTTGACAGAGAACTACAGAACATGACCCTGTTTTACAGAGAAGAACTACAGAACATGACCCTGTTTGACAGAGAAACTACAGAACATGACCCTGTTTGACAGAGAACTACAGAACATGACCCTGTTTTACAGAGAAACTACAGAACATGACCCTGTTTGACAGAGAACTACAGAACATGACCCTGTTTGACAGAGAACTACAGAACATGACCCTGTTTGACAGAGAACTACAGAACATGACCCTGTTTTACAGAGAGAACTACAGAACATGACCCTGTTTGACAGAGAACTACAGAACATGACCCTGTTTTACAGAGAGAACTACAGAACATGACCCTGTTTGACAGAGAACTACAGAACATGACCCTGTTTGACAGAGAACTACAGAACATGACCCTGTTTTACAGAGAACTACAGAACATGACCCTGTTTGACAGGGAACTACAGAACATGACCCTGTTTGACAGAGAACTACAGAACATGACCCTGTTTGACAGAGAACTACAGAACATGACCCTGTTTGACAGAGAACTACAGAACATGACCCTGTTTGACAGAGAACTACAGAACATGACCCTGTTTTACAGAGAACTACAGAACATGACCCTGTTTGACAGAGAACTACAGAACATGACCCTGTTTGACAGAAAACTACAGAACATGACCCTGTTTGACAGAGAACTACAGAACATGACCCTGTTTTACAGAGAAAACTACAGAACATGACCCTATTTGACAGAGAACTACAGAACATGACCCTGTTTGACAGAGAACTACAGAACATGACCCTGTTTTACAGAGAGAACTACAGAACATGACCCTGTTTTACAGAGAGAACTACAGAACATGACCCTGTTTGACAGAGAACTACAGAACATGACCCTGTTTGACAGAGAACTACAGAACATGACCCTGTTTGACAGAGAACTACAGAACATGACCCTGTTTGACAGAGAACTACAGAACATGGCCCTGTTTTACAGAGAGAACTACAGAACATGACCCTGTTTGACAGAGAACTACAGAACATGACCCTGTTTGACAGAGAACTACAGAACATGACCCTGTTTTACAGAGAACTACAGAACATGACCCTGTTTGACAGGGAACTACAGAACATGACCCTGTTTGACAGAGAACTACAGAACATGACCCTGTTTGACAGAGAACTACAGAACATGACCCTGTTTGACAGAGAACTACAGAACATGACCCTGTTTGACAGAGAACTACAGAACATGACCCTGTTTGACAGAGAACTACAGAACATGACCCTGTTTTACAGAGAACTACAGGACATGACCCTGTTTGACAGAGAACTACAGAACATGACCCTGTTTTACAGAGAGAACTATAGAACATGACCCTGTTTGACAGAGAACTACAGAACATGACCCTGTTTGACAGAGAACTACAGAACATGACCCTGTTTGACAGAGAACTACAGAACATGACCCTGTTTGACAGAGAACTACAGAACATGACCCTGTTTTACAGAGAAAACTACAGAACATGACCCTGTTTGACAGAGAACTACAGAACATGACCCTGTTTTACAGAGAACTACAGAACATGACCCTGTTTTACAGAGAGAACTATAGAACATGACCCTGTTTGACAGAGAACTACAGAACATGACCCTGTTTGACAGAGAACTACAGAACATGACCCTGTTTGACAGAGAACTACAGAACATGACCCTGTTTTACAGAGAGAACTACAGAACATGACCCTGTTTGACAGAGAACTACAGAACATGACCCTGTTTGACAGAGAACTACAGAACATGACCCTGTTTGACAGAGAACTACAGAACATGACCCTGTTTTACAGAGAGAACTACAGAACATGACCCTGTTTGACAGAGAACTACAGAACATGACCCTGTTTTACAGAGAGAACTACAGAACATGACCCTGTTTGACAGAGAACTACAGAACATGACCCTGTTTTACAGAGAGAACTACAGAACATGACCCTGTTTGACAGAGAACTACAGAACATGACCCTGTTTGACAGAGAACTACAGAACATGACCCTGTTTTACAGAGAACTACAGAACATGACCCTGTTTGACAGAGAACTACAGAACATGACCCTGTTTGACAGAGAACTACAGAACATGACCCTGTTTTACAGAGAACTACAGAACATGACCCTGTTTGACAGAGAACTACAGAACATGACCCTGTTTGACAGAGAACTACAGAACATGACCCTGTTTGACAGAGAACTACAGAACATGACCCTGTTTGACAGAGAACTACAGAACATGACCCTGTTTGACAGAGAACTACAGAACATGACCCTGTTTGACAGAGAACTACAGAACATGACCCTGTTTTACAGAGAACTACAGGACATGACCCTGTTTGACAGAGAACTACAGAACATGACCCTGTTTTACAGAGAGAACTATAGAACATGACCCTGTTTGACAGAGAACTACAGAACATGACCCTGTTTGACAGAGAACTACAGAACATGACCCTGTTTGACAGAGAACTACAGAACATGACCCTGTTTGACAGAGAACTACAGAACATGACCCTGTTTTACAGAGAAAACTACAGAACATGACCCTGTTTGACAGAGAACTACAGAACATGACCCTGTTTTACAGAGAACTACAGAACATGACCCTGTTTTACAGAGAGAACTACAGAACATGACCCTGTTTTACAGAGAGAACTACAGAACATGACCCTGTTTGACAGAGAACTACAGAACATGACCCTGTTTGACAGAGAACTACAGAACATGACCCTGTTTTACAGAGAGAACTACAGAACATGACCCTGTTTGACAGAGAACTACAGAACATGACCCTGTTTGACAGAAAACTACAGGACATGACCCTGTTTGACAGAGAACTACAGAACATGACCCTGTTTTACAGAGAGAACTACAGAACATGACCCTGTTTGACAGAGAACTACAGAACATGACCCTGTTTTACAGAGAACTACAGAACATGACCCTGTTTGACAGAGAACTACAGAACATGACCCTGTTTGACAGAGAACTACAGAACATGACCCTGTTTTACAGAGAACTACAGAACATGACCCTGTTTGACAGAGAACTACAGAACATGACCCTGTTTGACAGAGAACTACAGAACATGACCCTGTTTGACAGAGAACTACAGAACATGACCCTGTTTGACAGAGAACTACAGAACATGACCCTGTTTGACAGAGAACTACAGAACATGACCCTGTTTGACAGAGAACTACAGAACATGACCCTGTTTTACAGAGAACTACAGAACATGACCCTGTTTGACAGAGAACTACAGAACATGACCCTGTTTGACAGAGAACTACAGAACATGACCCTGTTTTACAGAGAACTACAGGACATGACCCTGTTTGACAGAGAACTACAGAACATGACCCTGTTTTACAGAGAGAACTATAGAACATGACCCTGTTTGACAGAGAACTACAGAACATGACCCTGTTTGACAGAGAACTACAGAACATGACCCTGTTTGACAGAGAACTACAGAACATGACCCTGTTTGACAGAGAACTACAGAACATGACCCTGTTTTACAGAGAGAACTACAGAACATGACCCTGTTTGACAGAGAACTACAGAACATGACCCTGTTTGACAGAGAACTACAGAACATGACCCTGTTTTACAGAAAACTACAGAACATGACCCTGTTTGACAGAGAACTACAGAACATGACCCTGTTTGACAGAGAACTACAGAACATGACCCTGTTTGACAGAGAACTACAGAACATGACCCTGTTTGACAGAGAACTACAGAACATGACCCTGTTTTACAGAGAAAACTACAGAACATGACCCTGTTTTACAGAGAACTACAGAACATGACCCTGTTTGACAGAGAACTACAGAACATGACCCTGTTTGACAGAGAACTACAGAACATGACCCTGTTTGACAGAGAACTACAGAACATGACCCTGTTTGACAGAGAACTACAGAACATGACCCTGTTTGACAGAGAACTACAGAACATGACCCTGTTTGACAGAGAACTACAGAACATGACCCTGTTTGACAGAGAACTACAGAACATGACCCTGTTTGACAGAGAACTACAGAACATGACCCTGTTTGACAGAGAACTACAGAACATGACCCTGTTTGAAAGAGAACTACAGAACATGACCCTGTTTGACAGAGAACTACAGAACATGACCCTGTTTGACAGAGAACTACAGAACATGACCCTGTTTGAAAGAGAACTACAGAACATGACCCTGTTTGACAGAGAACTACAGAACATGACCCTGTTTGAAAGAGAACTACAGAACATGACCCTGTTTGACAGAGAACTACAGAATATGACCCTGTTTGACAGAGAACTACAGAATATGACCCTGTTTGACAGAGAACTACAGAACATGACCCTGTTTGAAAGAGAACTACAGAACATGACCCTGTTTGACAGAGAACTACAGAACATGACCCTGTTTGACAGAGAACTACAGAACATGACCCTGTTTGAAAGAGAACTACAGAACATGACCCTGTTTGACAGAGAACTACAGAACATGACCCTGTTTTACAGAGAACTACAGAACATGACCCTGTTTGACAGAGAACTACAGAACATGACCCTGTTTTACAGAGAAAACTACATGTCCCAGTTTGGGTCCTGAATTATATAAGGTGCTGTACTGATTGGATGGCATTTACTGCATAACTTTCCATTCTACCCGGTTACAAAGCTATTGGTTTCTACAGCCTTGCCTTTCAGTTACCCCATCAATTCCCTTTATTTTAAATTTATACACAATTATTGAGATTCACCTTTTGCTTTAAATGAACACATTGTTCCCATTTGAATTGTCCCCCTGCAGAGAGATTTCAACTATCAGTAGTGTAGATGATGAGTGATGTTTTTTCAGACATTGTAAGTCCACACTCCTATCACTACACCCCCCACCCCTCTCTCTCTCTCTCCACTCCACGCCCCTGGGCCCCCTGACACGTCATCACCACCTCTACATCTGAAGGAAAAACAAAAACGATGAATAATTATTTTTTTTTGTAAAAAGAACAACAAAAAAAACAAACAAAAAAAAACAGGACAGAATTTTTTATTTTTATTGTAATGTTGTTTTGATCATGATTCAGATCACAGCGACAGAGTGGAGGTTAGAGGAGCTCAACGATGAACCCTGAACCCTGTCTGTCTCACTTGGAATAATTACCGGGGGGATATAATGTGTGTGTGTGTGTGTGAATAATTAAGAGGGATATAATGAGACTGGCAACAAACAGCCCGGCTGCATCCCAAACGGAACCATAGGCCCATCGAAAGTAGTGCACTGTGTAGGACATAAGGTACCATGTGGGACATCTGTCTGTCTGCTTAGACCTGGTTCAAACACTGTTCCAAATCATTGCAAATTCAGTATCTGTGCTTGACTGAGTTTACCTGTTGCAATGAAACCAATTGAATAGTCACAAACGCTGAAGGCTAGGCTAAAGCAAACGCTGAAGGCTAGGCTAAAGCAAAACGCTGAAGGCTAGGCTAAATCAAAACGCTGAAGGCTAGGCTAAAGCAAACACTGAAGGCTAGGCTAAAGCAAAACGCTGAAGGCTAGGCTAAAGCAAACGCTGAAGGCTAGGCTAAAGCAAAACGCTGAAGGCTAGGCTAAAGCAAACGCTGAAGGCTAGGCTAAAGCAAAACGCTGAAGGCTAGGCTAAAGCAAACGCTGAAGGCTAGGCTAAAGCAAAACGCTGAAGGCTAGGCTAAAGCAAACGCTGAAGGCTAGGCTAAAGCAAAACGCTGAAGGCTAGGCTAAAGCAAAACGCTGAAGGCTAGGCTAAAGCAAAACGCTGAAGGCTAGGCTAAAGCAAAACACTGAAGGCTAGGCTAAAGCAAACGCTGAAGGCTAGGCTAAAGCAAAACGCTGAAGGCTAGGCTAAAGCAAACGCTGAAGGCTAGGCTAATGCAAACACTGAAGGCTAGGCTAAAGCAAAACGCTGAAGGCTAGGCTAAAGCAAACACTGAAGGCTAGGCTAAAGCAAAACGCTGAAGGCTAGGCTAAAGCAAACGCCGAAGGCTAGGCTAATGCAAACGCCGAAGGCTAGGCTAAAGCAAAATGCTGAAGGCTAGGCTAAAGCAAACACTGAAGGCTAGGCTAAAGCAAACGCTGAAGGCTAGGCTAAAGCAAAACGCTGAAGGCTAGGCTAAAGCAAACGCTGAAGGCTAGGCTAAAGCAAAACGCTGAAGGCTAGGCTAATGCAAATGCCGAAGGCTAGGCTAAAGCAAAACGCTGAAGGCTAGGCTAAAGCAAACACTGAAGGCTAGGCTAAAGCAAACGCTGAAGGCTAGGCTAAAGCAAAACGCTGAAGGCTAGGCTAAAGCAAACGCTGAAGGCTAGGCTAATGCAAACACTGAAGGCTAGGCTAAAGCAAAACGCTGAAGGCTAGGCTAAAGCAAACGCTGAAGATGGCTGCTTTAACCAAACATTGTCCTTTTCACTGATACTTCTCAGTGTTCCATTAATGACACTGAGATAACTGGGCTCTCAATGCATTGTTGAGGAAGAGGAGGTAGAGGGAGGAAGAGGAGGGAGAGGGAGGAAGAGGAGGGAGAGGGAGGAAGAGGAGGGAGGGAGGGAGGGAGGGAGAGAGAGGAAGAGGAGGGAGAGGGAGGAAGAGGAGGGAGATGAGAGGAGGTAGAGGAGGAAGAGGGAGGAAGAGAGAGGAAGAGGAGGGAGAGAGAGGAAGAGGAGGGAGAGGGAGGAAGAGGAGGTAGAGAGAGGAAGAGGAGGGAGGGAGGGAGGGAGAGAGAGGAAGAGGAGGGAGAGGGAGGAAGAGGAGGGAGAGAGAGGAAGAGGAGGGAGAGAGAGGAAGAGGAGGGAGAGAGAGGAAGAGGAGGTAGAGGGAGGAAGAGGAGGTAGAGGGAGGAAGAGGAGGGAGAGAGGGAGAGGAAGAGGAGGGAGAGAGAGGAAGAGGAGGTAGAGGGAGGAAGAGGAGGGAGAGAGAGGAAGAGGAGGGAGAGGGAGGAAGAGGAGGGAGAGAGAGGAAGAGGAGGGAGAGAGGAGGAAGAGGAGGTAGGGAGGGAGGAAGAGGAGGGAGAGAGAGAGGAAGAGGGAGGTTAATAGAGGGAGGAAGAGGAGGGAGAGGGAGGGAAGAGGAGGTAGAGGGAGGAAGAGGAGGGAGAGAGGGAGGAAGAGAGGAGGGAGGGAGAGAGAGGTAGAGGGAAGAGGGAGGGAGGAAGAGGGGGAGAGGGAGGGAGGAAGAGGAGGTAGAGGGAGGGAGGAAGAGGAGGGTGTGGGAGGGAGGGAGAGGGAGGGAGAGGGAGGGAGGGAGGAAGAGGGAGAGGGAGGGAGGAAAAGGAGGGAGGGAGAAAAAGAGGGAAGGTGGGGGGATGAAAAGAGAGGGACAGAGGGAGATGAGATGGATGGAGAGAGAGAGAGAGAACTTTTGTATGCTATGTCTCTGAAAACCTCATGATTCCATTATTAACACAGTCGTTGAACTTGAGTTTGAACTTACTTCGGCTCCTGGCTTCCACACGTCTTCAAGCTTTGGGAATATGGCAAATCTTTACTAACTCATTATTTGTTTTCTCCCACAGGCCCAAGACCCAAGACCCATCACCTCTCCCTGTCTAGATCAGAGGAACATCGGAAACACCAGCCCATCTGTCGTGTGTCCCTGCCAACAGAGTCTCCCTGCCTCCCTGCAGCTTGTTCACTCCACCACCCCGAGACTACAGGAAACATCCAGGGACAACTTTCACCACCACCGGTGATTTAAGGTGAGCTAGAGGCCTGAATGCCCCCGCCCCCGCCCCCAGGCCAATACACCTGTTGCAGTTCCTTTTCTTCAAGTCCTGGTACGCATAAAATGGTATTGAAAAGCCGCATCTTACATGAAATAAACAATCTCTTTTCGATCCTATTAAGTCGAGAAAGATCGTTGTGTTGCTGTATGAGTCTCTACTTCATTGAAATGACTTCAGAATAACACTTACGTAAGAATTGGCACGACTATAGTATAGCGTTGGTTGAAGCTCAATGTTAAATTCAATTATCTCTACCATCATATCTAAGCCAATATGACACCGATGTCGATGACAACATGCAAATCAACTTCAGAGGTGCACATTCTCTCATCATGAACCGTCCGGCTGTTAACGAAAACCAAATACCGGATTTTTAACCGGGTCATTAGCAACTGAGTTTTCAGTTTTTTCTGTACCTACCTAGCTCAAATTCTAGACCTCGGATTAAAACTATAGCGTCCATAAAGTGACCGTTCAACTTAAAAATGTCAGATTGACTAAGATTGTAGGAGCAACAATTTAAAATGTATAGTTTATCCTTCTCACATTGTAATTTTCTGTCCGTTAAAGAACCAACGACTAGCTATATATATTGGTAGATAGCTATATTTGGTTATGGAAGGGTTTTACACAAATGACTTCAGCCATTAGCGAGCCAGACAACAACAACTGATCTCGAACAAAGAAGCTAGATAGCTAACGTTAGCTAGCTCACGTCCAAATGCCAGTCCTACAAATACCAGTCCTACATTACCTAGCTAACGTTAGCTTACTTGTCCAAAGTCCAGCAGCTAGCCTCTGTAGCTAGCTAAAACTTGTCAGCGGAAAGCTAGCTAGCTAGCAAACATATCTTGAAAAAGTGACTACTGACAAGCAAAACATTTTGCGATTATGTCAACAATGGACTAATGAAACAAATACCAAAAGTTTTCTGGTGGAGTTTTCCTTTAATGGACTAGGGAGTTTTTCAGGATAAAAAATTAACGAAATTGAGCTAATCACAGGCAAAATCCTAGAAGAAAACCTGGTTCAATCTGCTTCGCATCTGATACTGACAGATGAACTCACATTTCAGCAGAACAATAACCTGAAACACAAAGCTAAATATACATTGGAATTGCTTACCAAGAAGACAGTGAATTTTATTCCGTGGCCAAGTTACATTTTTGCCTTAAATCTGCATGAAAATCTATGGTAAGACTTGAAAATGGTTGTCTGGCAATGATCAACAATCAACTTGACAGAGCTTGAAGAAGAATAATGGGCAAATATTGTACAATCCAGGTGTGCAAAGCTCTTAGAGACCTCAGAAAGACGCCGTAAAGCTAAAGCTAGCATGTATTGACACAGGGGTGTGAATACTTATGTAAATTAGATATTTCTATATTTCATTTTCAATACATTTGCAATTATTTCTAATAACATGTTTTCACTTTGTCATTATGGGTTATTGTGATGTCATTATGGGGTATTGTGATGTCATTATGGGGTATTGTGCCTTCATTATGGGTTATTGTGATGTCATTATGGGGTATTGTGATGTCATTATGTGGTATTATGACTTCATTATGGGGTATTGTGATGTCATTATGGGGTAATGTGATGTCATTATGGGGTATTGTGATGTCATTATGAGGTATTGTGCCTTCATTATGGGTTATTGTGATGTCATTATGGGGTATTGTGATGTCATTATGGGGTATTGTGCCTTCATTATGGGGTATTGTGATGTCATTATGTGGTATTATGACTTCATTATGAGGTATTGTGATGTCATTATGGGGTATTATGATGTCATTATGGGGTATTGTGATGTCATTATGGGGTATTGTGATGTCATTATGGGGTATTGTGATGTCATTATGAGGTATTGTGCCTTCATTATGGGTTATTGTGATGTCATTATGGGGTATTGTGATGTCATTATGGGGTATTGTGCCTTCATTATGGGGTATTGTGATGTCATTATGTGGTATTATGACTTCATTATGAGGTATTGTGATGTCATTATGGGGTATTATGATGTCATTATGGGGTATTGTGATGTCATTATGGGGTATTGTGATGTCATTATGTGGTATTATGATGTCATTATGGGGTATTGTGATGTCATTATGGGTTATTGTGATGTCATTATGGGGTATTGTGATGTCATTATGGGGTATTGTGATGTCATTATGGGGTATTGTGATGTCATTATGTGGTATTATGACTTCATTATGGGGTATTGTGATGTCATTATGGGGTATTGTGATGTCATTATGGGGTATTTTGATGTCATTATGGGGTATTACGATGTGTGTAGATGGAAGAGAACAAATACATATTTAACCATTTTTTAATTCAAGCCGTAACACAACAAATGTGGAATAAGTCAAGGGGTCTGAATACTTTCTGAAGGCACTTGGAGTCAATGACTGAAAACACTTTTCTTTTACTTTATGCTTTCAAAGAATTGAGTCAGATCTTATTACAATGTAATACTGTCACAATCAATCAATTGACCTATTCACCTTCTGAAAAGCTACAGACAATGACTTTCGACCATGGTACATTCTACACACACTTTAATAGTTCGTTCCAAACTGATTTGAGCTATGAGCAGTCAGCAGACCAGGGGTTAACCAGCAACCTTTGCAGTTAGGCAAGCATACCACCGGTGCCATTAAGGCCCAGACCTTTTGGCCAAAATGAAAGGTTTCCACCAAGGTTGGAACAAAATCTTCGCCATCCAGGACCTCTATACCAGGCGGTGTCAGAGCCCTAAAAATTGTCAAAGACTCCAGCCACCGCAGTCATAGACTGTTCTCTCTACTACCGCACGGCAAGCGGTACCGGAGTGCCAAGTCTAGGACAAAAAGGCTGTGTAATGATGAAATACACTTTCTGTGTATGTGGAACATTTCTTTGATATTTTGTTTCAGCTCATGAAACATGTTTTTGTTTTTGTTCAGTATATTTTATACATATATATATTATATTTACAGTACCAGTCAAAAGTTTGGACTTATTCAAAGTGTTTGTCTTTATTTTGACTATTTATTTATTTATTTATTTATTAACCCCTAAAAAGTGTTAAACAGATCTAAATATATTTTTTATTTGAGAATCTTCAAAGTAACCACCCTTTGCCTTGATGACAGCTTTGCACACTTTTGGCATTCTCTCAACCAGCTTCCTGAGGTAGTCACCTGGAATGCATTTCAATTAACAGGTGTGCCTTGTTAAAAGTTCATTTGTGGAATTTCTTTCTTTCTTAATGAGTTTGAGCCAATCAGTTGTGTTGTGACGAGGTAGGGGTGGCATACAGAAGACAGCCCTATTTGGTCAAATCCCGTATTATGGCAAGAACAGCTCAAATATGCAAAGAGAAACATCATTACCATCATCATTACTTTAAGACAGGAAGGTCAGTCAATCTGGAAAATGTCAAGAACTTTGAGAAATAGTGCTTTGTGGGTAGTTTAGAAGATATCCGGAAAAAAGTTAATAAATATATAATAACCCCCCAAAATATAAATATGTTTTGTATTTATAGGTAACCAGATCTGGTTACTGTGTCTTTGACCTCACTGTGTTTGATTGGTTAATGGGTTCTCCATGGGGACATTTGATTGGTTAAAAGGTTCTCCATGGGGACATTTGATTGGTTAATGGGTTCTCCATGGGGACATTTGATTGGTTAATGGGTTCTCCATGGGGACATTTGATTGGTTAAAAGGTTCTCCATGGGGACATTTGATTGGTTAAAAGGTTCTCCATGGGGACATTTGATTGGTTAAAAGGTTCTCCATGGGGACATTTGATTGGTTAAAAGGTTCTCCATGGGGACATTTGATTGGTTAAAAGGTTCTCCATGGGGACATTTGATTGGTTAAAGGGTTCTCCATGGGGACATTTGATTGGTTAATGGGTTCTCCATGGGGACATTTGATTGGTTAATGGGTTCTCCATGGGGACATTTGATTGGTTAAAAGGTTCTCCATGGGGACATTTGATTGGTTAAAAGGTTCTCCATGGGGACATTTGATTGGTTAATGGGTTCTCCATGGGGACATTTGATTGGTTAATGGGTTCTCCATGGGGACATTTGATTGGTTAAAGGGTTCTTTCTCCATGGGGACATTTGATTGGTTAATGGGTTCTCCATGGGGACATTTGATTGGTTAAAAGTTTCTCCATGGGGACATTTGATTGGTTAAAAGGTTCTCCATGGGGACATTTGATTGGTTAAAAGGTTCTCCATGGGGACATTTGATTGGTTAAAGGGTTCTTTCTCCATGGGGACATTTGATTGGTTAAAGGGTTCTCCATGGGGACATTTGATTGGTTAAAGGGTTCTTTCTCCATGGGGACATTTGGAACTTGTTTATCTAAGAGTGTATGCACCTATCAGAGGACAATATTGCACACAGTAAAGAGCTGACCTGGCAACACACAGTAAAGAGCTGACCTGGCAACACACAGTAAAGAGCTAACCTGGCAACACACAGTAAAGAGCTGACCTGGCAACACACAGTAAAGAGCTGACCTGGCAACACACAGTAAAGAGCTGACCTGGCAACACACAGTAAAGAGCTGACCTGGCAACACACAGCAGGGTCATGCTAAGTGACCTGCTCCTTTGCTATCGCCTGCATAACTTACTTAATAATATTTTAGCTATAGTTTACAGAATGCAAGAAAACATGTAGACAGAGCTAAGATTGAATATATATGTATACATATATATAATATAAATATTTCTCTCTCAATGTCTGATGATGTGGGCCATGTAGCTGAAGTCTATTTTATATTTTATATCAGACTCTCCAGTGTCAAATTATTTTAAAAGACACTTTAAAAAAAATCCGTATGAATATGACTTCAGTTTTTATCTTATGATCAAGCAACTAGTTTATCGGACAGAGTTTGAAGTGTGATAGGCCTAAGGTAAATAAAAAAAATCAAATCAAATTTTATTTGTCACATACACATGGTTAGCAGATGTTAATGCGAGTGTAGCGAAATGCTTGTGCTTCTAGTTCCGACAATGCAGTGATAACCAACAAGTAATCTAACTAACAATTCCAAAACTACTGTCTTATACACAGTGTAAGGGGATAAAGTATATGTACATAAGGATATATGAATGAGTGATGGTACAGAGCAGCATACAGTAGATGGTATCGAGTACAGTATATACATATGAGATGAGTATGTAGACAAAGTAAACAAAGTGGCATAGTTAAAGTGGCTAGTGATACATGTATTACATAAGGATGCAGTCGATGATATAGAGTACAGTATATACATATGCATATGAGATTAATAATGTAGGGTAAGTAACATTATATAAGGTAGCATTGTTTAAAGTGGCTAGTGATATATTTACATCATATCCCATCAATTCCCATTATTAAAGTGGCTGGAGTTGGGTCAGTGTCAATGACAGCGTGTTGGCAGCAGCCACTCAATGTTAGTGGTGGCTGTTTAACAGTCTGATGGCCTTGAGATAGAAGCTGTTTTTCAGTCTCTCGGTCCCAGCTTTGATGCACCTGTACTGACTTCGCCTTCTGGATGATAGCGGGGTGAACAGGCAGTGGTTTGGGTGGTTGATGTCCTTGATGATCTTTATGGCCTTCCTGTAACATCGGGTGGTGTAGGTGTCCTGGAGGGCAGGTAGTTTGCCCCCGGTGATGCGTTGTGCAGACCTCACTACCACCTGGAGAGCCTTACGGTTGAGGGCGGAGCAGTTGCCGTACCAGGCGGTGATACAGCCCGCCAGGATGCTCTCGATTGTGCATCTGTAGAAGTTTGTGAGTGCTTTTGGTGATAAGCCAAATTTCTTCAGCCTCCTGAGGTTGAAGAGGCGCTGCTGCGCCTTCTTCACGACGCTGTCAGTGTGAGTGGACCAATTCAGTTTGTCTGTGATGTGTATGCCGAGGAACTTAAAACTTGCTACCCTCTCCACTACTGTTCCATCGATGTGGATAGGGGGGTGTTCCCTCTGCTGTTTCCTGAAGTTCACAATCATCTCCTTAGTTTTGTTGACGTTGAGTGTGAGGTTATTTTCCTGACACCACACTCCGAGGGCCCTCACCTCCTCCCTGTAGGCCGTCTCGTCGTTGTTGGTAATCAAGCCTACCACTGTTGTGTCGTCCGCAAACTTGATGATTGAGTTGGAGCGTGCGTGGCCACGCAGTCGTGGGTGAACAGGGAGTACAGGAGAGGGCTCAGAACGCACCCTTGTGGGGCCCCGTGTTGAGGATCAGCGGGGAGGAGATGTTGTTGCCTACCCTCACCACCTGGGGCGGCCGTCAGGAAGTCCAGTACCCAGTTGCACAGGGCGGGGTCGAGACCCAGGGTCTCGAGCTTGATGACGAGCTTGGAGGGTACTATGGTGTTGAATTCCGAGCTGTAGTCGATGAACAGCATTCTCACATAGGTATTCCTCTTGTCCAGGTGGGTTAGGGCAGTGTGCAGTGTGGTTGAGATTGCATCGTCTGTGGACCTATTTGGGCGGTAAGCAAATTGGAGTGGGTCTAGGGTGTCAGGTAGGGTGGAGGTGATATGGTCCTTGACTAGTCTCTCAAAGCACTTCATGATGACGGAAGTGAGTGCTACGGGGCGGTAGTCGTTTAGCTCAGTTACCTTAGCTTTCTTGGGAACAGGAACAATGGTGGCCCTCTTGAAGCATGTGGGAACAGCAGACTGGTGCTCTGAGGGCGCGGCTGGGGATGCCGTCTGGGCCTGCAGCCTTGCGAGGGTTAACACGTTTAAATGTCTTACTCACCTCGGCTGCAGTGAAGGAGAGACCGCATGTTTTCGTTGCAGGCCGTGTCAGTGGCACTGTATTGTCCTCAAAGCGGACAAAAAAGTTATTTAGTCTGCCTGGGAGCAAGACATCCTGGTCCGTGACTGGGCTGGGTTTCTTCTTGTAGTCCGTGATTGACTGTAGACCCTGCCACATGCCTCTTGTGTCTGAGCCGTTGAATTGAGATTCCACTATGTCTCTGTACTGACGCTTAGCTTGTTTAATAGCCTTGCGGAGGGAATAGCTGCATTGTTTATATTCTGTCATGTTTCCGGTCACCTTGCCCTGATTAAAAGCAGTGGTTCGCGCTTTCAGTTTCACGCGAATGCTGCCATCAATCCACGGTTTCTGGTTAGGGAATGTTTTTATCGTTGCTATGGGAACGACATCTTCGACGCACGTTCTAATGAACTCGCACACCGAATCAGCGTATTCGTCAATATTTTTATCTGACGCAATACGAAACATGTCCCAGTCCACGTGATGGAAGCAGACTTGGAGTGTGGAGTCAGCTTGGTCTGACCAGCGTTGGACAGACCTCAGCGTGGGAGCCTCTTGTTTTAGTTTCTGCCTGTAGGCAGGGATCAGCAAAATGGAGTCGTGGTCAGCTTTTCCGAAAGGGGGGCGGGGCAGGGCCTTATATGCGTCGCGGAAGTTAGAGTAACAATGATCCAAGGTTTTACCACCCCTGGTTGCGCAATCGATATGCTGATAAAATTTAGGGAGTCTTGTTTTCAGATTAGCTTTGTTAAAATTCCCAGCTACAATGAATGCAGCCTCCGGATAAATGGTTTCCAGTTTGCAAAGAGTTAAATAAAGTTCGTTCAGAGCCATCGATGTGTCTGCTTGGGGGGGGATATATACGGCTGTGATTATAATCGAAGAGAATTCTCTTGGAAGATAATGCGGTCTACATTTGATTGTGAGGAATTCTAAATCAGGTGAACAGAAGGATTTGAGTTCCTGTATGTTTCCTTCATCACACCATGTCTCGTTAGTCATGAGGCATACGCCCCCGCCACTCTTCTTACTTAATGACCGATGTAGAATGAACAATAGAAAGGTATAAAAGTTTGAAACGAGTATTTTGAACAAACCTTACAGTTGAACGAAAACTTTAGACTTAAAGAAGTATGAATCCCGTCTCCTTGCCCGTTGCGAACCAAACGGCCAAGCGATACTAATTAAAATAGAGAGAGTATTTCCCAATTAGATTAGGTGTGGAACCAGATGTGTAACCAGGTGTGGAACCAGGTGTGGAACCAGATGTGGATCCAGATGTGGATCCAGATGTGGAACCAGGTGTGGAACCAGTTGTGGAACCAGGTGTGGAACCAGGTGTGGAACCAGATGTGGATCCAGATGTGGATCCAGATGTGGAACCAGGTGTGGAACCAGTTGTGGAACCAGGTGTGGAACCACGTGTGGAACCAGTTGTGGAACCAGGTGTGGAACCAGGTGTGGAACCAGGTGTGGAACCAGATGTGGATCCAGATGTGGAACCAGGTGTGGAACCAGGTGTGGAACCAGGTGTGGAACCAGATGTGGAACCAGTTGTGGAACCAGGTGTGGAACCAGGTGTGGAACCAGTTGTGGAACCAGGTGTGGAACCAGTTGTGGAACCAGGTGTGGAACCAGGTGTGCGTAATGACACAGTTCAGTGCAGCCTAGAAGGCCGGAGACGTCGACCTCTGGAACTGGTGAACAGAATGAGCAGCAGTACAGGGGGGATCCGTGACAATGTGGAAGACGATGATGATGATGTTGATGATGATGATGATCAGCAGTACAGGGGGGATCCGTGACAATGTGGAAGACGATGATGATGATGTTGATGATGATGATGATCAGCAGTACAGGGGGGATCCGTGACACTATTGGCCGTTCTCTATCACAGCTTTATTTTCAATGACAAATAGTACATCCAACAAGAAGTGAAATTGAGCAAATGTATAAAAAAAAAATATATATATATATATATATATATATAACAATATCAAGATGGAAAATCTAATCTTCTACTGAGTGTTGTGGTGTCCAACCCACCAAGTGACTACGATTTACATCCCATACAAGCTCTTCTCATCCCTCCAATAGCATGCGAGCTCCTCTCATCCCTCCAATAGCATGCAAGCTCCTCTCATCCCTCCAATAGCATGCGAGCTCCTCTCATCCCTCCAATAGCATGCGAGCTCCTCTCATCCCTCCAATAGCATGCGAGCTCCTCTCATCCCTCCAATAGCATGCGAGCTCCTCTCATCCCTCCAATAGCATGTGAGCTCCTCTCATCGCTCCAATAGCATGCGCGCTCCTCTCATCCCTCCAATAGCATGCGCGCTCCTCTCATCCCTCCAATAGCATGTGAGCTCCTCTCATCCCTCCAATTGCATGCGAGCTCCTCTCATCCCTCCAGTAGCATGCCAGCTCCTCTCATCCCTCCAATAGCATGCCAGCTCGCAATAATGGTCGTTTTTAGCTGTCTTTAAAAAATATATTTTTTTTTTATAAAAAATGTCAACCAGATTTTTTGAGGGGTTTGTCAATAGGGAGCGAAACCATTTATCACAATGTTTAATGTGTACAAAAGGACAAAGATGGACATGGCCCAACCCTTCATCACAATAGGACAAAGATGGACATGGCCCAACCCTTCATCACGATAGGACAAAGATGGACATGGCCCAACCCTTCATCACGATAGGACAAAGATGGACATGGCCCAACCCTTCATCACAATAGGACAAAGATGGACATGGCCCAACCCTTAATCACGATAGGACAAAGATGGACATGGCCCAACCCTTAATCACGATAGGACAAAGATGGACATGGCCCAACCCTTAATCACGATAGGACAAAGATGGACATGGCCCAACCCTTAATCACGATAGGACAAAGATGGACATGGCCCAACCCTAACACTTACTACAGGCTACACCATATTCGGTTTTCTGTCTGGAAGCAAATGTGGAAAGGATTAGGATTAGGATTAGGATTAGGATTAGGATTAGGATTAGGATTAGGGTTAGGATTAGGGTTAGGATTAGGATTAGGATTAGGGTTAGGATTAGGATTAGAGTTAGGATTAGGGTTAGGATTAGGATTAGAGTTAGGATTAGGATTAGGGTTAGGATTAGGGTTAGGATTAGGATTAGGGTTAGGATTAGGGATAGGATTAGGATTAGGATTAGGATTAGGATTAGAGTTAGGATTAGGATTAGGGTTAGGATTAGGGTTAGGAATAGGATTAGGATTAGGGTTAGGAATAGGGTTAGGAATAGGATTAGGATTAGGGTTAGGATTAGGGTTAGGATTAGGGTTAGGAATAGGATTAGGATTAGGATTAGGATTAGGGTTAGGATTAGGGTTAGGATTAGGATTAGGGTTAGGATTAGGGTTAGGAATAGGATTAGGATTAGGATTAGGGTTAGGATTAGGATTAGAAAGGTCTCTCTCTCTGAAATGTTTCTCTGGTTTTCTTTCAACTTTGTTGGATCTCTCACTTGCTGAGGGCATTTCATGTCAGTATTGTTTTTTAAACACATGATCTAACCTACAGTATTTGAAACTCTTAGTTTAAATCCTACAATGTGATTTTCTGGATTTTGTTTTCTCATTTTGTCTGTCAGGCCCCTCTCATATTTTTAAGTGGGAGAACTTGCACAATTGGTGGCTGACTAAATACTTTTTTTGCCCCACTGTATATGAGGCCCCACAGTTGACAGTGCATGTCAGAGCAAAAACCAAGCCATGAGGTTGAAGGATTTGTCTGTAGAGCTCTGAGACAGGATTGTGTCGAGGCACAGATCTGGGGAAGGGCACCAAAACATTTCTGCAGCATTGAATGGGCCCAAGAACACAGTAGCCTCCATAATTCTTAAATGGAAGATGTTTGGAACCACCAAGACTCTTCCTAGAGCTGGTCGCCTGGCCAAACTGAGCAATTGTGGGAGAAGGGCCTTGGTCAGGAAGGTGACCAAGAACCCATTAGTCACTCTGACAGAGTTCCTCTGTGAAGATGGGAGAACCTAACAGAAGGACAACCATCTCTGCAGCACTCCACCAATCAGGCCTTTATGGTAGAGTGGCCAGACGGAAGCCACTCCTCAGTGAAAGGCACATGACAGCCCGCTTGTAGTTTACCAAAAGGCACCTGAAGACTCTCGGACCATAAAAAAACAAGATTCTCTGGTCTGATGAAACCAAGATTGAACTCTTTGGCCTGAATGCCAAGCGTCATGTCTGGAGGAACCCTGGCACCATCCCTACGGTGAATTTGTAGGTGACAGGGTGGGTGACAGGCTGGGTGACAGATGACAGGGTGGGTGACAGGCTGGGTGACAGGTGACAGGGTGGGTGACAGGCTGGGTGACAGATGACAGGGTGGGTGACAGGCTGGGTGACAGATGACAGGGTGGGTGACAGGCTGGGTGACAGATGACAGGGTGGGTGACAGGCTGGGCGAAAGTAATATAATAATAATAATAATATATGCCATTTAGCAGACACTTTTATCCAAAGCGACTTACAGTCATGTGTGCATACATTCTACGTATGGGTGGTCCCGGGGATCGAACCCACTACCCTGGCGTTACAAGCGCCATGCTCTACCAACTGAGCTACAGAAGGACCGAAAGGCTGGGTGACAGACTGGGTGACAGATGACAGGGTGGGTGACAGAGTGGGCGAAAGGCTGGGTGACAGGCTGGGTGACAGGTGACAGGGTGGGTGACAGGTGACAGGCTGGGTGACAGGCTGGGTGACAGGTGACAGGGTGGGTGACAGCTGGGACAGGCTGGGAGAGCGTGACAGGCTGTGTGACAGGCTGGAGGACAGGTGACATGCTGGGTGACAGGCTGGGTGACAGGCGACAGGCTGGAGGACAGGCTGGGTGACAGGCTGGGTGACAGGCGACAGGCTGGAGGACAGGCTGGGTGACAGGTGACAGGGTGGGTGACAGGCTGGGTGACAGGTGACAGAGTGGGTGACAGGGTAGATGACAGGACACATGTTGTGTGACAGGCTGTGTGACAGGCTGGGTGACAGGTGACATGCTGGGTGACAGGCTGGGTGACAGGTGACATGCTGGGTGACAGGTGACAGGCTGGGTGACAGGAGACAGGCTGGAGGACAGGCTGGGTGACAGGTGACAGGCTGGGTGACAGGGTGGGTGACAGGCTAGAGGACAGGTGACATGCTGGGTGACAGGCTAGAGGACAGGTGACATGCTGGGTGACAGGGTGGGTGACAGGGTGGGCGACAGGCTGGGTGACAGGCGACAGGCTGGGTTACAGGCTGGGTGACAGGGTGGGTGACAGGCTGGGTGACAGGGTGGGTGACAGGGTGGGTGACAGGCGACAGGCTGGGTGACATGGTGAGTGACAGGGTGGGTGACAGGCTGGGGGACAGGTGACAGGCTGGAGGACATGTTGGGTGACAGGCGACAGGCTGGAGGACTGGCTGGGTGACAGGTGACAGGCTGGAGGACAGGCTGGGTGACAGGGTGGGTGACAGGGTGGGCGACAGGCTGGGTGACATGGCGGGTGACAGGGTGGGTGACAGGCTGGGTGACAGGCGACAGGCTGGGTGACAGGGTGGGTGACAGGCTGGGTGACAGGCGACAGGCTGGGTTACAGGCTAGGTGACAGGGTGGGTGACAGACTGGGTGACAGGCTGTGTGACAGGGTGGGTGACAGGGTGGGTGACAGGCGACAGGCTGGGTGACATGGTGAGTGACAGGGTTGGCGACAGGCTGGGGGACAGGTGACAGGCTGGGTGACAGGGTGGGTGACAGGCTAGAGGACAGGTGACATGCTGGGTGACAGGCTAGAGGACAGGTGACATGCTGGGTGACAGGGTGGGTGACAGGGTGGGCGACAGGCTGGGTGACAGGCTGGGTGACAGGGTGGGTGACAGGCTGGGTGACAGGGTGGGTGACAGGCGACAGGCGACGGGCTGGGTGACATGGTGAGTGACAGGGTGGGCGACAGGCTGGGGGACAGGTGACAGGCTGGAGGACATGTTGGGTGACAGGCGACAGGCTGGAGGACTGGCTGGGTGACAGGTGACAGGCTGGAGGACAGGCTGGGTGACAGGGTGGGTGACAGGGTGGGAGACAGGCTGGGTGACATGGCGGGTGACAGGGTGGGTGACAGGCTGGGTGACAGGCGACAGGCTGGGTGACAGGGTGGGTGACAGGGTGGGCGACAGGCTGGGTGACAGGCGACAGGCTGGGTTACAGGCTAGGTGACAGGGTGGGTGACAGACTGGGTGACAGGCTGTGTGACAGGGTGGGTGACAGGGTGGGTGACAGGCGACAGGCTGGGTGACATGGTGAGTGACAGGGTGGGCGACAGGCTGGGGGACAGGTGACAGGCTGGAGGACATGTTTGGTGACAGGCGACAGGCTGGAGGACAGGCTGGGTGATAGGTGACAGGCTGGAGGACAGGCTGGGTGACAGGCGACAGGCTAGAGGACAGGCTGGGTGATAGGTGACAGGCTGGAGGACAGGCTGGGTGACATGGCGGGTGACAGGGTGGGTGACAGGTGACAGACTGGGTGACAGGGTAGATGACAGGTGACATGCTGTGTGACAGGCTGTGTGACATGCTGGGTGACATGGTGGGTGAAAGGCTGGGTGACAGGTGACAGGGTGGGTGACAGGCTGGGTGACAGGGTGGGTGACAGGCTGGGTGACAGGATGGGTGACATGCTGTGTGACAGGCTGGGGGACAGGCTGGGTGACAGGCTGGGTGACATGGTGGGTGACAGGCTGGGAGACAGGCTGGGTGACAGGCTGGGTGACAGGCTGGGGGACAGGCTGGGGGACAGGCTGGGGGACAGGCTGGGTGAGAGGCTGGGGGACAGGCTTGGTGACAGGCTGGGGGACAGACTGGGGAACAGGGTGGGTGACAGGGTAATCAACAACTTGTTCATCTGGGTTGAAGTAGTGGTAACTACAGTATCTTTGTTTTTTAATCAACAACTTGTTCATCTGGGTTGAAGTAGTGATAACTACAGTATCTTTGTTTTTTAATCAACAACTTGTTCATCTGGGTTGAAGTAGTGGTAACTACAGTATCTTTGT
>NC_060178.1:3404972-3444972 GCF_021184085.1 Oncorhynchus gorbuscha | reverse complement strand
CCAGACAGAATGATTCATCCTCCATTACAACCAACACACAGAATGATTCATCCTCCATTACAGCCAACAGACAGAATGATTCATCCTCCATTACAACCAACAGACAGAATGATTCATCCTCCATTACAACCAACAGACAGAATGATTCATCCTCCATTACAACCAACAGACAGAATGATTCATCCTCCTGATTCATACAACCAACAGACAGAATGATTCATCCTCCATTACAGCCAACAGACAGAATGATTCATCCTCCTGATTCATATAACTACCAGACAGAATGATTCATCCTCCATTACAACCAACAGACAGAATGATCCATCCTCCATTACAGCCAACAGAGAGAATGATTCATCCTCCTGATTCATATAACTACCAGACAGAATGATTCATCCTCCATTACAACCAACACACAGAATGATTCATCCTCCATTACAGCCAACAGACAGAATGATTCATCCTCCTGATTAATATAACTACCAGACAGAATGATTCATCCTCTTGATTCATGCAACCAACAGACAGAATGATTCATCCTCCATTACAACCAACACACAGAATGATTCATCCTCCATTACAACCAACAGACAGAATGATTCATCCTCCATTACAACCAACAGACAGAATGATTCATCCTCCATTACAACCAACAGACAGAATGATTCATCCTCCATTACAACCAACAGACAGAATGATTCATCCTCCATTACAACCAACAGACAGAATGATTCATCCTCCTGATTCATATAACTACCAGACAGAATGATTCATCCTCCTGATTCATATAACTACCAGACAGAATGATTCATCCTCCTGATTCATATAACTACCAGACAGAATGATTCATCCTCCATTACAACCAACAGACAGAATGATTCATCCTCCATTACAACCAACAGACAGAATGATTCATCCTCCATTACAACCAACAGACAGAATGATTCATCCTCCTGATTCATACAACCAACAGACAGAATGATTCATCCTCCATTACAGCCAACAGACAGAATGATTCATCCTCCTGATTCATATAACTACCAGACATAATGATTCATCCTCCATTACAACCAACAGACAGAATGATTCATCCTCCATTACAGCCAACAGACAGAATGATTCATCCTCCTGATTCATATAACTACCAGACAGAATGATTCATCCTCCATTACAACCAACACACAGAATGATTCATCCTCCATTACAGCCAACAGACAGAATGATTCATCCTCCTGATTCATATAACTACCAGACAGAATGATTCATCCTCCTGATTCATGCAACCAACAGACAGAATGATTCATCCTAAATTACAACCAACAGACATAATGATTCATCCTCATGATTCATATAACTACCAGACAGAATGATTCATCCTCCATTACAACCAACACACAGAATGATTCATCCTCCATTACAACCAACAGACAGAATGATTCATCCTCCATTACAGCCAACAGACAGAATGATTCATCCTCCATTACAGCCAACAGACAGAATGATTCATCCTCCATTACAACCAACAGACAGAATGATTCATCCTCCATTACAACCAACAGACAGAATGATTCATCCTCCTGATTCATATAACTACCAGACAGAATGATTCATCCTCCTGATTCATATAACTACCAGACAGAATGATTCATCCTCCTGATTCATATAACTACCAGACAGAATGATTCATCCTCCATTACAACCAACAGACAGAATGATTCATCCTCCATTACAACCAACAGACAGAATGATTCATCCTCCATTACAACCAACAGACAGAATGATTCATCCTCCTGATTCATACAACCAACAGACAGAATGATTCATCCTCCATTACAGCCAACAGACAGAATGATTCAACCTCCTGATTCATATAACTACCAGACAGAATGATTCATCCTCCATTACAACCAACAGACAGAATGATTCATCCTCCATTACAGCCAACAGACAGAATGATTCATCCTCCTGATTCATATAACTACCAGACAGAATGATTCATCCTCCATTACAACCAACACACAGAATGATTCATCCTCCATTACAACCAACAGACAGAATGATTCATCCTCCATTACAACCAACAGACAGAATGATTCATCCTCCATTACAACCAACAGACAGAATGATTCATCCTCCTGATTCATACAACCAACAGACAGAATGATTCATCCTCCATTACAGCCAACAGACAGAATGATTCATCCTCCTGATTCATATAACTACCAGACAGAATGATTCATCCTCCATTACAACCAACAGACAGAATGATTCATCCTCCATTACAGCCAACAGACAGAATGATTCATCCTCCTGATTCATATAACTACCAGACAGAATGATTCATCCTCCATTACAACCAACACACAGAATGATTCATCCTCCATTACAGCCAACAGACAGAATGATTCATCCTCCTGATTCATATAACTACCAGACAGAATGATTCATCCTCCTGATTCATGCAACCAACAGACAGAATGATTCATCCTAAATTACAACCAACAGACATAATGATTCATCCTCATGATTCATATAACTACCAGACAGAATGATTCATCCTCCATTACAACCAACACACAGAATGATTCATCCTCCATTACAACCAACAGACAGAATGATTCATCCTCCATTACAGCCAACAGACAGAATGATTCATCCTCCATTACAGCCAACAGACAGAATGATTCATCCTCCATTACAACCAACAGACAGAATGATTCATCCTCCATTACAACCAACAGACAGAATGATTCATCCTCCTGATTCATATAACTACCAGACAGAATGATTCATCCTCCTGATTCATATAACTACCAGACAGAATGATTCATCCTCCTGATTCATATAACTACCAGACAGAATGATTCATCCTCCATTACAACCAACAGACAGAATGATTCATCCTCCATTACAACCAACAGACAGAATGATTCATCCTCCATTACAACCAACAGACAGAATGATTCATCCTCCTGATTCATACAACCAACAGACAGAATGATTCATCCTCCATTACAGCCAACAGACAGAATGATTCATCCTCCTGATTCATATAACTACCAGACAGAATGATTCATCCTCCATTACAACCAACAGACAGAATGATTCATCCTCCATTACAGCCAACAGACAGAATGATTCATCCTCCTGATTCATATAACTACCAGACAGAATGATTCATCCTCCATTACAACCAACACATAGAATGATTCATCCTCCATTACAGCCAACAGACAGAATGATTCATCCTCCTGATTCATATAACTACCAGACAGAATGATTCATCCTCCTGATTCATGCAACCAACAGACAGAATGATTCATCCTAAATTACAACCAACAGACATAATGATTCATCCTCATGATTCATATAACTACCAGACAGAATGATTCATCCTCCATTACAACCAACACACAGAATGATTCATCCTCCATTACAACCAACAGACATAATGATTCATCCTCCATTACAGCCAACAGACAGAATGATTCATCCTCCATTACAACCAACAGACAGAATGATTCATCCTCCATTACAACCAACAGACAGAATGATTCATCCTCCTGATTCATATAACTACCAGACAGAATGATTCATCCTCCTGATTCATATAACTACCAGACAGAATGATTCATCCTCCTGATTCATATAACTACCAGACAGAATGATTCATCCTCCTGATTCATATAACTACCAGACAGAATGATTCATCCTCCATTACAACCAACAGACAGAATGATTCATCCTCCATTACAACCAACAGACAGAATGATTCATCCTCCATTACAACCAACAGACAGAATGATTCATCCTCCTGATTCATACAACCAACAGACAGAATGATTCATCCTCCATTACAGCCAACAGACAGAATGATTCATCCTCCTGATTCATATAACTACCAGACAGAATGATTCATCCTCCATTACAACCAACAGACAGAATGATTCATCCTCCATTACAGCCAACAGACAGAATGATTCATCCTCCTGATTCATATAACTACCAGACAGAATGATTCATCCTCCATTACAACCAACACACAGAATGATTCATCCTCCATTACAGCCAACAGACAGAATGATTCATCCTCCTGATTCATATAACTACCAGACAGAATGATTCATCCTCCTGATTCATGCAACCAACAGACAGAATGATTCATCCTAAATTACAACCAACAGACATAATGATTCATCCTCATGATTCATATAACTACCAGACAGAATGATTCATCCTCCATTACAACCAACACACAGAATGATTCATCCTCCATTACAACCAACAGACAGAATGATTCATCCTCCATTACAACCAACAGACAGAATGATTCATCCTCCTGATTCATATAACTACCAGACAGAATGATTCATCCTCCTGATTCATATAACTACCAGACAGAATGATTCATCCTCCTGATTCATATAACTACCAGACAGAATGATTCATCCTCCATTACAACCAACAGACAGAATGATTAATCCTCCATTACAGCCAACAGACAGAATGATTCATCCTCCTGATTAATATAACTACCAGACAGAATGATTCATCCTCCTGATTCATGCAACCAACAGACAGAATGATTCATCCTCCATTACAACCAACACACAGAATGATTCATCCTCCATTACAGCCAACAGACAGAATGATTCATCCTCCATTACAACCAACAGACAGAATGATTCATCCTCCATTACAACCAACAGACAGAATGATTCATCCTCCTGATTCATATAACTACCAGACAGAATGATTCATCCTCCTGATTCATATAACTACCAGACAGAATGATTCATCCTCCTGATTCATATAACTACCAGACAGAATGATTCATCCTCCATTACAACCAACAGACAGAATGATTCATCCTCCATTACAACCAACAGACAGAATGATTCATCCTCCATTACAACCAACAGACAGAATGATTCATCCTCCTGATTCATACAACCAACAGACAGAATGATTCATCCTCCATTACAGCCAACAGACAGAATGATTCATCCTCCTGATTCATATAACTACCAGACAGAATGATTCATCCTCCATTACAACCAACAGACAGAATGATTCATCCTCCATTACAGCCAACAGACAGAATGATTCATCCTCCTGATTCATATAACTACCAGACAGAATGATTCATCCTCCATTACAACCAACACACAGAATGATTCATCCTCCATTACAGCCAACAGACAGAATGATTCATCCTCCTGATTCATATAACTACCAGACAGAATGATTCATCCTCCTGATTCATGCAACCAACAGACAGAATGATTCATCCTAAATTACAACCAACAGACATAATGATTCATCCTCATGATTCATATAACTACCAGACAGAATGATTCATCCTCCATTACAACCAACACACAGAATGATTCATCCTCCATTACAACCAACAGACAGAATGATTCATCCTCCATTACAGCCAACAGACAGAATGATTCATCCTCCATTACAGCCAACAGACAGAATGATTCATCCTCCATTACAACCAACAGACAGAATGATTCATCCTCCATTACAACCAACAGACAGAATGATTCATCCTCCTGATTCATATAACTACCAGACAGAATGATTCATCCTCCTGATTCATATAACTACCAGACAGAATGATTCATCCTCCATTACAACCAACAGACAGAATGATTCATCCTCCATTACAACCAACAGACAGAATGATTCATCCTCCATTACAACCAACAGACAGAATGATTCATCCTCCTGATTCATACAACCAACAGACAGAATGATTCATCCTCCATTACAGCCAACAGACAGAATGATTCATCCTCCTGATTCATATAACTACCAGACAGAATGATTCATCCTCCATTACAACCAACAGACAGAATGATTCATCCTCCATTACAGCCAACAGACAGAATGATTCATCCTCCTGATTCATATAACTACCAGACAGAATGATTCATCCTCCATTACAACCAACACACAGAATGATTCATCCTCCATTACAGCCAACAGACAGAATGATTTATCCTCCTGATTCATATAACTACCAGACAGAATGATTCATCCTCCTGATTCATGCAACCAACAGACAGAATGATTCATCCTAAATTACAACCAACAGACATAATGATTCATCCTCATGATTCATATAACTACCAGACAGAATGATTCATCCTCCATTACAACCAACACACAGAATGATTCATCCTCCATTACAACCAACAGACAGAATGATTCATCCTCCATTACAGCCAACAGACAGAATGATTCATCCTCCATTACAACCAACAGACAGAATGATTCATCCTCCATTACAACCAACAGACAGAATGATTCATCCTCCTGATTCATATAACTACCAGACAGAATGATTCATCCTCCTGATTCATATAACTACCAGACAGAATGATTCATCCTCCTGATTCATATAACTACCAGACAGAATGATTCATCCTCCATTACAACCAACAGACAGAATGATTCATCCTCCATTACAGCCAACAGACAGAATGATTCATCCTCCTGATTAATATAACTACCAGACAGAATGATTCATCCTCCTGATTCATGCAACCAACAGACAGAATGATTCATCCTCCATTACAACCAACACACAGAATGATTCATCCTCCATTACAACCAACAGACAGAATGATTCATCCTCCATTACAACCAACAGACAGAATGATTCATCCTCCATTACAACCAACAGACAGAATGATTCATCCTCCATTACAACCAACAGACAGAATGATTCATCCTCCTGATTCATATAACTACCAGACAGAATGATTCATCCTCCATTACAACCAACAGACAGAATGATTCATCCTCCATTACAGCCAACAGACAGAATGATTCATCCTCCATTACAACCAACAGACAGAATGATTCATCCTCCTGATTCATATAACTACCAGACAGAATGATTCATCCTCCATTACAGCCAACAGACAGAATGATTCATCCTCCTGATTCATATAACTACCAGACAGAATGATTCATCCTCCTGATTCATGCAACCAACAGACAGAATGATTCATCCTAAATTACAACCAACAGACATAATGATTCATCCTCATGATTCATATAACTACCAGACAGAATGATTCATCCTCCATTACAACCAACACACAGAATGATTCATCCTCCATTACAGCCAACAGACAGAATGATTCATCCTCCATTACAACCAACAGACAGAATGATTCATCCTCCATTACAACCAACAGACAGAATGATTCATCCTCCATTACAACCAACAGACAGAATGATTCATCCTCCTGATTCATACAACCAACAGACAGAATGATTCATCCTCCATTACAGCCAACAGACAGAATGATTCATCCTCCTGATTCATATAACTACCAGACAGAATGATTCATCCTCCATTACAACCAACAGACAGAATGATCCATCCTCCATTACAGCCAACAGAGAGAATGATTCATCCTCCTGATTCATATAACTACCAGACAGAATGATTCATCCTCCATTACAACCAACACACAGAATGATTCATCCTCCATTACAGCCAACAGACAGAATGATTCATCCTCCTGATTAATATAACTACCAGACAGAATGATTCATCCTCTTGATTCATGCAACCAACAGACAGAATGATTCATCCTCCATTACAACCAACACACAGAATGATTCATCCTCCATTACAACCAACAGACAGAATGATTCATCCTCCATTACAACCAACAGACAGAATGATTCATCCTCCATTACAACCAACAGACAGAATGATTCATCCTCCATTACAACCAACAGACAGAATGATTCATCCTCCATTACAACCAACAGACAGAATGATTCATCCTCCTGATTCATATAACTACCAGACAGAATGATTCATCCTCCTGATTCATATAACTACCAGACAGAATGATTCATCCTCCTGATTCATATAACTACCAGACAGAATGATTCATCCTCCATTACAACCAACAGACAGAATGATTCATCCTCCATTACAACCAACAGACAGAATGATTCATCCTCCATTACAACCAACAGACAGAATGATTCATCCTCCTGATTAATACAACCAACAGACAGAATGATTCATCCTCCATTACAGCCAACAGACAGAATGATTCATCCTCCTGATTCATATAACTACCAGACAGAATGATTCATCCTCCATTACAACCAACAGACAGAATGATTCATCCTCCATTACAGCCAACAGACAGAATGATTCATCCTCCTGATTCATATAACTACCAGACAGAATGATTCATCCTCCATTACAACCAACACACAGAATGATTCATCCTCCATTACAGCCAACAGACAGAATGATTCATCCTCCTGATTCATATAACTACCAGACAGAATGATTCATCCTCCTGATTCATGCAACCAACAGACAGAATGATTCATCCTAAATTACAACCAACAGACATAATGATTCATCCTCATGATTCATATAACTACCAGACAGAATGATTCATCCTCCATTACAACCAACACACAGAATGATTCATCCTCCATTACAACCAACAGACAGAATGATTCATCCTCCATTACAGCCAACAGACAGAATGATTCATCCTCCATTACAGCCAACAGACAGAATGATTCATCCTCCATTACAACCAACAGACAGAATGATTCATCCTCCATTACAACCAACAGACAGAATGATTCATCCTCCTGATTCATATAACTACCAGACAGAATGATTCATCCTCCTGATTCATATAACTACCAGACAGAATGATTCATCCTCCTGATTCATATAACTACCAGACAGAATGATTCATCCTCCATTACAACCAACAGACAGAATGATTCATCCTCCATTACAACCAACAGACAGAATGATTCATCCTCCATTACAACCAACAGACAGAATGATTCATCCTCCTGATTCATACAACCAACAGACAGAATGATTCATCCTCCATTACAGCCAACAGACAGAATGATTCAACCTCCTGATTCATATAACTACCAGACAGAATGATTCATCCTCCATTACAACCAACAGACAGAATGATTCATCCTCCATTACAGCCAACAGACAGAATGATTCATCCTCCTGATTCATATAACTACCAGACAGAATGATTCATCCTCCATTACAACCAACACACAGAATGATTCATCCTCCATTACAACCAACAGACAGAATGATTCATCCTCCATTACAACCAACAGACAGAATGATTCATCCTCCATTACAACCAACAGACAGAATGATTCATCCTCCTGATTCATACAACCAACAGACAGAATGATTCATCCTCCATTACAGCCAACAGACAGAATGATTCATCCTCCTGATTCATATAACTACCAGACAGAATGATTCATCCTCCATTACAACCAACAGACAGAATGATTCATCCTCCATTACAGCCAACAGACAGAATGATTCATCCTCCTGATTCATATAACTACCAGACAGAATGATTCATCCTCCATTACAACCAACACACAGAATGATTCATCCTCCATTACAGCCAACAGACAGAATGATTCATCCTCCTGATTCATATAACTACCAGACAGAATGATTCATCCTCCTGATTCATGCAACCAACAGACAGAATGATTCATCCTAAATTACAACCAACAGACATAATGATTCATCCTCATGATTCATATAACTACCAGACAGAATGATTCATCCTCCATTACAACCAACACACAGAATGATTCATCCTCCATTACAACCAACAGACAGAATGATTCATCCTCCATTACAGCCAACAGACAGAATGATTCATCCTCCATTACAGCCAACAGACAGAATGATTCATCCTCCATTACAACCAACAGACAGAATGATTCATCCTCCATTACAACCAACAGACAGAATGATTCATCCTCCTGATTCATATAACTACCAGACAGAATGATTCATCCTCCTGATTCATATAACTACCAGACAGAATGATTCATCCTCCTGATTCATATAACTACCAGACAGAATGATTCATCCTCCATTACAACCAACAGACAGAATGATTCATCCTCCATTACAACCAACAGACAGAATGATTCATCCTCCATTACAACCAACAGACAGAATGATTCATCCTCCTGATTCATACAACCAACAGACAGAATGATTCATCCTCCATTACAGCCAACAGACAGAATGATTCATCCTCCTGATTCATATAACTACCAGACAGAATGATTCATCCTCCATTACAACCAACAGACAGAATGATTCATCCTCCATTACAGCCAACAGACAGAATGATTCATCCTCCTGATTCATATAACTACCAGACAGAATGATTCATCCTCCATTACAACCAACACATAGAATGATTCATCCTCCATTACAGCCAACAGACAGAATGATTCATCCTCCTGATTCATATAACTACCAGACAGAATGATTCATCCTCCTGATTCATGCAACCAACAGACAGAATGATTCATCCTAAATTACAACCAACAGACATAATGATTCATCCTCATGATTCATATAACTACCAGACAGAATGATTCATCCTCCATTACAACCAACTCACAGAATGATTCATCCTCCATTACAACCAACAGACATAATGATTCATCCTCCATTACAGCCAACAGACAGAATGATTCATCCTCCATTACAACCAACAGACAGAATGATTCATCCTCCATTACAACCAACAGACAGAATGATTCATCCTCCTGATTCATATAACTACCAGACAGAATGATTCATCCTCCTGATTCATATAACTACCAGACAGAATGATTCATCCTCCTGATTCATATAACTACCAGACAGAATGATTCATCCTCCTGATTCATATAACTACCAGACAGAATGATTCATCCTCCATTACAACCAACAGACAGAATGATTCATCCTCCATTACAACCAACAGACAGAATGATTCATCCTCCATTACAACCAACAGACAGAATGATTCATCCTCCTGATTCATACAACCAACAGACAGAATGATTCATCCTCCATTACAGCCAACAGACAGAATGATTCATCCTCCTGATTCATATAACTACCAGACAGAATGATTCATCCTCCATTACAACCAACAGACAGAATGATTCATCCTCCATTACAGCCAACAGACAGAATGATTCATCCTCCTGATTCATATAACTACCAGACAGAATGATTCATCCTCCATTACAACCAACACACAGAATGATTCATCCTCCATTACAGCCAACAGACAGAATGATTCATCCTCCTGATTCATATAACTACCAGACAGAATGATTCATCCTCCTGATTCATGCAACCAACAGACAGAATGATTCATCCTAAATTACAACCAACAGACATAATGATTCATCCTCATGATTCATATAACTACCAGACAGAATGATTCATCCTCCATTACAACCAACACACAGAATGATTCATCCTCCATTACAACCAACAGACAGAATGATTCATCCTCCATTACAACCAACAGACAGAATGATTCATCCTCCTGATTCATATAACTACCAGACAGAATGATTCATCCTCCTGATTCATATAACTACCAGACAGAATGATTCATCCTCCTGATTCATATAACTACCAGACAGAATGATTCATCCTCCATTACAACCAACAGACAGAATGATTAATCCTCCATTACAGCCAACAGACAGAATGATTCATCCTCCTGATTAATATAACTACCAGACAGAATGATTCATCCTCCTGATTCATGCAACCAACAGACAGAATGATTCATCCTCCATTACAACCAACACACAGAATGATTCATCCTCCATTACAACCAACAGACAGAATGATTCATCCTCCATTACAACCAACAGACAGAATGATTCATCCTCCATTACAACCAACAGACAGAATGATTCATCCTCCATTACAACCAACAGACAGAATGATTCATCCTCCTGATTCATATAACTACCAGACAGAATGATTCATCCTCCATTACAACCAACAGACAGAATGATTCATCCTCCATTACAGCCAACAGACAGAATGATTCATCCTCCATTACAACCAACAGACAGAATGATTCATCCTCCTGATTCATATAACTACCAGACAGAATGATTCATCCTCCATTACAGCCAACAGACAGAATGATTCATCCTCCTGATTCATATAACTACCAGACAGAATGATTCATCCTCCTGATTCATGCAACCAACAGACAGAATGATTCATCCTAAATTACAACCAACAGACATAATGATTCATCCTCATGATTCATATAACTACCAGACAGAATGATTCATCCTCCATTACAACCAACACACAGAATGATTCATCCTCCATTACAGCCAACAGACAGAATGATTCATCCTCCATTACAACCAACAGACAGAATGATTCATCCTCCATTACAACCAACAGACAGAATGATTCATCCTCCATTACAACCAACAGACAGAATGATTCATCCTCCTGATTCATACAACCAACAGACAGAATGATTCATCCTCCATTACAGCCAACAGACAGAATGATTCATCCTCCTGATTCATATAACTACCAGACAGAATGATTCATCCTCCATTACAACCAACAGACAGAATGATCCATCCTCCATTACAGCCAACAGAGAGAATGATTCATCCTCCTGATTCATATAACTACCAGACAGAATGATTCATCCTCCATTACAACCAACACACAGAATGATTCATCCTCCATTACAGCCAACAGACAGAATGATTCATCCTCCTGATTAATATAACTACCAGACAGAATGATTCATCCTCTTGATTCATGCAACCAACAGACAGAATGATTCATCCTCCATTACAACCAACACACAGAATGATTCATCCTCCATTACAACCAACAGACAGAATGATTCATCCTCCATTACAACCAACAGACAGAATGATTCATCCTCCATTACAACCAACAGACAGAATGATTCATCCTCCATTACAACCAACAGACAGAATGATTCATCCTCCTGATTCATATAACTACCAGACAGAATGATTCATCCTCCATTACAACCAACAGACAGAATGATTCATCCTCCATTACAGCCAACAGACAGAATGATTCATCCTCCATTACAACCAACAGACAGAATGATTCATCCTCCTGATTCATATAACTACCAGACAGAATGATTCATCCTCCTGATTCATGCAACCAACAGACAGAATGATTCATCCTAAATTACAACCAACAGACATAATGATTCATCCTCATGATTCATATAACTACCAGACAGAATGATTCATCCTCCTGATTCATATAACTACCAGACAGAATGATTCATCCTCCATTACAGCCAACAGACAGAATGATTCATCCTCCATTACAACCAACAGACAGAATGATTCATCCTCCATTACAACCAACAGACAGAATGATTCATCCTCCTGATTCATATAACTACCAGACAGAATGATTCATCCTCCTGATTCATATAACTACCAGACAGAATGATTCATCCTCCTGATTCATGCAACCAACAGACAGAATGATTCATCCTCCATTACAACCAACACACAGAATGATTCATCCTCCATTACAACCAACAGACAGAATGATTCATCCTCCATTACAACCAACAGACAGAATGATTCATCCTCCATTACAACCAACAGACAGAATGATTCATCCTCCATTACAACCAACAGACAGAATGATTCATCCTCCTGATTCATATAACTACCAGACAGAATGATTCATCCTCCATTACAACCAACAGACAGAATGATTCATCCTCCATTACAGCCAACAGACAGAATGATTCATCCTCCATTACAACCAACAGACAGAATGATTCATCCTCCTGATTCATATAACTACCAGACAGAATGATTCATCCTCCTGATTCATGCAACCAACAGACAGAATGATTCATCCTCCTGATTCATATAACTACCAGACAGAATGATTCATCCTCCATTACAACCAACAGACAGAATGATTCATCCTTCTTGGTTTCTCCATCAAATCAGGTCACTTTCCCAAAATTCCTTGGTTTTTCAGAAATCCCAGTTTAGAGATTCCCAGAATCAGGAATCAGGAATAACCAGGAAATCTGGAATCTTCCAACCAGGATTTCTGGAAAACCTGTGAATTCTGGGAAAATTCGGCGTAGGTGTTTGGTATTTTATCAGCAGTTACTCTTCCACACAACATGAAACATGACACAATACAGAACGGAAATAGACAACAGCTCAAGGACAGAACTACATCATTTTAGAAAGGCACACTCAGCCTACTTATCAAATTATACACACAAACTATCTAGGTCAAATAGGGGGAGAGGGTGCCTCAAGTGGTGCGGTGGTCTAAGACAGAGCTGTGCCACTAGAGATCCTGGTTTGAGTCCAGGCTCTGTCGCCGCGACCGGTAGACCCATGGGGCGGCGCACAATTGGCCCAGCGTCGTCCGGGTTAGGGGAGGGTTTGGTCGGCAGGGATGTCCTTGTCTCATTGGGGCGGCTGGCTTCGTCCGGGTTAGGGGAGGGTTTGGTCGGCAGGGATGTCCTTGTCTCATTGGTGCGGCTGGCTTCGTCCGGGTTAGGGGAGGGTTTGGTCGGCAGGGATGTCCTGTCTCATTGGTGCGGCTGGCTTCGTCTGGGTTAGGGGAGGGTTTGGTCTGCAGGGATGTCCTTGTCTCATTGGTGCGGCTGGCTTCCGGGTTAAGTGGGCATTGTGTCACGAAGCAGTGCAGCTTGGTTGGGTCGTGTTTCGGAGGACGCACGGGTCTCGACCTTCGCCTCTCCCGAGTCCGTACGGAAGTTGCACCGATGAGACAAGACTGTAACTACCAATTGGATACCAGGAAAAATTTGATGGAACAAAGTTCCATGCAATAATGGATCTAGATATATTTATCAGAATGATCCTAGCCTGGCCCCATGCTATGTTTATCAGAATGATCCTAGCCTGGCCCCATGCTATGTTTACCAGAATGATCCTAGCCTGGCCCTAGCCTGGCCCATGATATATTTGTGTCTTGCCAACTCCTACGACAATTCAATCACCGTAGCAGTTGTCAAGACAGCACAAATAGTAGGAGACAGACAGACAGACAGACAGACAGACAGACAGACAGACAGACAGACAGACAGACAGACAGACAGACAGACAGACAGACAGACAGACAGCGAGAGAGAGAGACAGACAGACAGACAGACAGACAGACAGACAGACAGACAGACAGACAGACAGACAGACAGACAGACAGACAGACAGACAGAGAGAGAGAGACATACAGACAGCGAGAGAGAGAGAGAGAGAGAGAGAGAGAGAGAGAGAGAGAGAGAGAGACAGACAGACAGACAGACAGACAGACAGACAGACAGACAGACAGACAGACAGACAGACAGACAGACAGACAGACAGAGACACAGAGAGACAGAGAGACAGAGAGAGAGACAGAGAGACACAGAGAGAGACACAGAGAGACAGACAGACAGAGAGAGAGAGACAAACAGACAGACAGACAGACAGACAGACAGACAGACAGACAGACAGACAGACAGACAGACAGACAGACAGACAGAGACAGACAGACAGACAGACAGACAGACAGACAGACAGACAGACAGACAGACAGACAGACAGACAGACAGACAGACAGACAGACAGACAGACAGACAGACAGACAGAGAGAGACAAACAGACAGAGAGACAAACAGACAGACAGACAGACAGACAGACAGACAGACAGAGAGAGACAAACAGACAGACAGACAGACAGACAGACAGACAGACAGACAGACAGAGAGAGACAGACAGACAGACAGACAGACAGACAGACAGACAGACAGACAGACAGACAGCGAGAGAGAGAGAGAGACAGACAGACAGACAGACAGACAGACAGACAGACAGACAGACAGACAGACAGACAGACAGACAGACAGACAGACAGACAGACAGACAGAGACACAGAGAGACAGAGAGAGAGACAGAGAGACACAGAGAGAGACACAGAGAGAGACACAGAGAGACAGACAGACAGAGAGAGAGAGACAAACAGACAGACAGACAGACAGACAGACAGACAGACAGACAGACAGACAGACAGACAGACAGACATACAGCGAGAGAGAGAGAGAGAGAGAGAGAGACAGACAGACAGACAGACAGACAGACAGACAGACAGACAGAGACACAGAGAGACAGAGAGAGAGACAGAGAGACACAGAGAGAGACACAGAGAGACAGACAGACAGAGAGAGAGAGACAAACAGACAGACAGACAGACAGACAGACAGACAGACAGACAGACAGACAGACAGACAGACAGACAGACAGACAGACAGACAGAATATCTATTCCCAATGACATCATTGATTCCAGATGAAATATGCAGCAGGATAATTGATCAGCCAACGACACACACAGCACTCTCTTCCTAATCAATTAACAAGCAGCAGCCATATTGTGTCACTTATGAAAAATAAGCAAAGAGAATAGAGGATAGAGGGAGAGGATAGAGGGAGAGGCTGGAGGGAGAGGATAGAGGGAGAGGATAGAGAATAGAGGGAGAGGATGGAGGGAGAGGGGGAGGATAGAGGGAGAGGATAGAGGGAGAGGATAAAGGGAGTGAATAGAGGATAGAGGGAGAGGATAGAGGGAGAGGATAGAGGGAGAGGATAGAGGGAGAGGATAGAGGGAGAGGATAGAGGGGGAGGATAGAGGGAGAGGATAGAGGGGGAGGATAGAGGGAGAGGATAAAGGGAGTGAATAGAGGATAGAGGGAGAGGATAGAGGGAGAGGATAGAGGGAGAGGATAGAGGGAGAGGATAGAGGGGGAGGATAGAGGGAGAGGATAGAGGGGAGAGATAGAGGGAGAGGATAGAGGGGGAGGATAGAGGGGAGGATAGAGGGAGAGGATAGAGGGAGAGGATAGAGGGAGAGGATAGAGGGAGAGGATAGAGGGGGAGGATAGAGGGAGAGGATAGAGGGAGAGGATAGAGGGAGAGGATAGATGGAGAGGATAGAGGTGGAGGATAGAGGGAGAGGATAGAGGGAGAGGATAGAGGGAGAGGATAGAGAATAGAGGGAGATGATGGAGGATAGAGGGGGAGGATGGAGGATGGAGGGGGAGGATGGAGGATAGAGGGGGAGGTTTGAGGATAGAGGGGGAGGATGGAGGATAGAGGGGAGGATGGAGGATAGAGGGGGAGGATGGAGGATAGAGGGGGAGGATGGAGGATAGAGGGGGAGGATGGAGGATAGAGGGGGAGGATGGAGGGAGAGGATGGAGAATAGAGGGGGAGGATGGATGATAGAGGGGAGGATGGAGGATAGAGGGGGAGGATGGATGATAGAGGGTTAGGATGGAGGATAGAGGTGGAGGATAGAGGGAGAGGATAGAGGGAGAGGATAGAGGGAGAGGATGGAGGGAGAGGATAGAGAATAGAGGGAGATGATGGAGGGGGAGGATGGAGGGAGAGGATGGAGAATAGAGGGGGAGGATGGAGGATAGAGGGGGGAGGATGGAGGGAGGGGATGGAGAATAGAGGGGAGGATGGAGGACAGAGTGGGAGGATGGAGGATAGAGGGGGAAGATAGAGGGGGAGGATGGAGGGAGAGGATGGAGGATAGAGGGGGAGGATGGATGATAGAGGGGGAGGATGGAGGATAGAGGGGGAGGATGGATGATAGAGGGTTAGGATGGAGGATAGAGGGGAGGATGGAGGATAGAGGGGGAGGATGGAGGATAGAGGGGAGGATGGAGGATAGAGTGGGAGGATGGAGGATAGAGGGGGAGGTTGGAGGATAGAGGGGGAGGATGGAGGATAGAGGGGGAGGATGGAGGATAAAGGGGGAGGATGGAGGGAGGGGATGGAGAATAGAGGGGGAGGATGGAGGACAGAGTGGGAGGATGGAGGATAGAGGGGGAAGATAGAGGGGGAGGATGGAATGAGAGGATGGAGGATAGAGGGGGAGGATGGATGATAGAGGGGAGGATGGAGGATAGAGTGGGAGGATGGATGATAGAGGGGAGGATGGAGGATAGAGTGGGAGGATGGAGGATAGAGGGGGAAGATAGAGGGGAGGATGGAGGGAGAGGATGGAGGATAGAGGGGGAGGATGGAAGATAGAGGGGGAGGATGGAGGATAGAGGGGGAGGATGGATGATAGAGGGTTAGGATGGAGGATAGAGGGGGAGGATGGAGGATAGAGGGGGAGGATGGAGGATAGAGGGGGAGGATGGAGAATAGAGTGGGAGGATGGAGGATAGAGGGGGAGGTTGGAGGATAGAGGGGGAGGATGGAGGATAGAGGGGGAGGATGGACGATAGAGGGGGAGGATGGAGGGAGGGGATGGAGAATAGAGGGGAGGATGGAGGATAGAGGGGGAGGATGGAGGATAGAGTGGGAGGATGGAGGATAGAGGGGAGGATGGAGGATAGAGGGGGAAGATAGAGGGGGAGGATGGAATGAGAGGATGGAGGATAGAGGGGGAGGATGGAGGATAGAGTGGGAGGATGGATGATAGAGGGGGAGGATGGAGGATAGAGTGGGAGGATGGAGGATAGAGGGGGAAGATAGAGGGGGAGAATGGAGAATAGAGGGGGAGTATAACTGTAAATACAGTCCATTTCTAAATCGTATTGTGATTGGTGTTCCTTGTGTTCCTCTGCTGTAGTTATGCTGTGACGGTGCAGGAGTCCTACGCCCACCCCTTTGACCAGGTGTACTATACCAGGTGTACTGACATCCTCAACTGGTTCAAATGTACCAGACACAGGTGGGTACACACTGTCCCCATTGGCCCAGACACAGGTGGGTACACACTGTCCCCATTGGCCCAGACACAGGTGGGTACTCACTGTCCCCATTGGCCCAGACACAGGTGGGTACACACTGTCCCCATTGGCCCAGACACAGGTGGGTACACACTGTCCCCATTGGCCCAGACACAGGTGGGTACACACTGTCCCCATTGGCCCAGACACAGGTGGGTACACACTGTCCCCATTGGCCCAGACACAGGTGGGTACACACTGTCCCCATTGGCCCAGACACAGGTGGGTACACACTGTCCCCATTGGCCCAGACACAGGTGGGTTACACTGTCCCCATTGGCCCAGACACAGGTGGGTACACACTGTCCCCATTGGCCCAGACACAGGTGGGTTACACTGTCCCCATTGGCCCAGACACAGGTGGGTACACACTGTCCCCATTGGCCCAGACACAGGTGGGTTACACTGTCCCCATTGGCCCAGACACAGGTGGGTACACACTGTCCCCATTGGCCCAGACACAGGTGGGTACACACTGTCCCCATTGGCCCAGACACAGGTGGGTACACACTGTCCCCATTGGCCCAGACACAGGTGGGTTACACTGTCCCCATTGGCCCAGACACAGGTGGGTACACACTGTCCCCATTGGCCCAGACACAGGTGGGTACACACTGTCCCCATTGGCCCAGACACAGGTGGGTTACACTGTCCCCATTGGCCCAGACACAGGTGGGTCCCCATACACACTGTCCCCATTGGCCCAGACACAGGTGGGTACACACTGTCCCCATTGGCCCAGACACAGGTGGGTACACACTGTCCCCATTGGCCCAGACACAGGTGGGTACACACTGTCCCCATTGGCCCAGACACAGGTGGGTACACACTGTCCTCATTGGCCCAGACACAGGTGGGTACACACTGTCTCCATTGGCCCAGACACAGTAGGGTACACACTGTCTCCATTGGCCCAGACACAGGTGGGTACACACTGTCCCCATTGGCCCAGACACAGGTGGGTACACACTGTCCCCATTGGCCCAGACACAGGTGGGTTACACTGTCCCCATTGGCCCAGACACAGGTGGGTACACACTGTCCCCATTGGCCCAGACACAGGTGGGTACACACTGTCCACATTGGCCCAGACACAGGTGGGTTACACTGTCCCCATTGGCCCACACACAGGTGGGTACACACTGTCCCCATTGGCCCAGACACAGGTGGGTACACACTGTCCCCATTGGCCCAGACACAGGTGGGTTACACTGTCCCCATTGGCCCAGACACAGGTGGGTTACACTGTCCCCATTGGCCCAGACACAGGTGGGTTACACTGTCCCCATTGGCCCAGACACAGGTGGGTACACACTGTCCCCATTGGCCCAGACACAGGTGGGTACACACTGTCCCCATTGGCCCAGACACAGGTGGGTTACACTGTCCCCATTGGCCCAGACACAGGTGGGTACACACTGTCCCCATTGGCCCAGACACAGGTGGGTACACACTGTCCCCATTGGCCCAGACACAGGTGGGTTACACTGTCCCCATTGGCCCAGACACAGGTGGGTTACACTGTCCCCATTGGCCCAGACACAGGTGGGTACACACTGTCCCCATTGGCCCAGACACAGGTGGGTACACACTGTCCCCATTGGCCCAGACACAGGTGGGTACACACTGTCCCCATTGGCCCAGACACAGGTGGGTTACACTGTCCCCATTGGCCCAGACACAGGTGGGTACACACTGTCCCCATTGGCCCAGACACAGGTGGGTTACACTGTCCCCATTGGCCCAGACACAGGTGGGTACACACTGTCCCCATTGGCCCAGACACAGGTGGGTTACACTGTCCCCATTGGCCCAGACACAGGTGGGTTACACTGTCCCCATTGGCCCAGACACAGGTGGGTACACACTGTCCCCCAGGTGGGTACAGACCCAGACAGGTGGGTACACACTGTCCCCATTGGCCCAGACACAGGTGGGTTACACTGTCCCCATTGGCCCAGACACAGGTGGGTTACACTGTCCCCATTGGCCCAGACACAGGTGGGTACACACTGTCCCCATTGGCCCAGACACAGGTGGGTACACACTGTCCCCATTGGCCCAGACACAGGTGGGTACACACTGTCCCCATTGGCCCAGACACAGGTGGGTTACACTGTCCCCATTGGCCCAGACACAGGTGGGTACACACTGTCCCCATTGGCCCAGACACAGGTGGGGTTACACTGTCCCCATTGGCCCAGACACAGGTGGGTACACACTGTCCCCATTGGCCCAGACACAGGTGGGTACACACTGTCCCCATTGGCCCAGACACAGGTGGGTACACACTGTCCCCATTGGCCCAGACACATTGGTGGGTGGGTACACACTGTCCCCATTGGCCCAGACACAGGTGGGTACACACTGTCCCCATTGGCCCAGACACAGGTGGGTACACACTGTCCCCATTGGCCCAGACACAGGTGGGTTACACTGTCCCCATTGGCCCAGACACAGGTGGGTACACACTGTCCCCATTGGCCCAGACACAGGTGGGTATTGGCCCAGACACAGGTGGGTCACCCCCATTGGCCCAGACACAGGTGGGTACAAACTGTCCCCATTGGCCCAGACACAGGTGGGTTACACTGTCCCCATTGGCCCAGACACAGGTGGGTTACACTGTCCCCATTGGCCCAGACACAGGTGGGTTACACTGTCCCCATTGGCCCAGACACAGGTGGGTACACACTGTCCCCATTGGCCCAGACACAGGTGGGTTACACTGTCCCCATTGGCCCAGACACAGGTGGGTTACACTGTCCCCATTGGCCCAGACACAGGTGGGTTACACTGTCCCCATTGGCCCAGACACAGGTGGGTTACACTGTCCCCATTGGCCCAGACACAGGTGGGTACACACTGTCCCCATTGGCCCAGACACAGGTGGGTTACACACTGTCCCCATTGGCCCAGACACAGGTGGGTTACAGTCCCCATTGGCCCAGACACAGGTGGGTTACACTGTCCCCATTGGCCCAGACACAGGTGGGTACACACTGTCCCCATTGGCCCAGACACAGGTGGGTACACACTGTCCCCATTGGCCCAGACACAGGTGGGTACACACTGTCCCCATTGGCCCAGACACAGGTGGGTTACACTGTCCCCATTGGCCCAGACACAGGTGGGTACACACTGTCCCCATTGGCCCAGACACAGGTGGGTCCCCCATTGGCCCAGACACAGGTGGGTACACACTGTCCCCATTGGCCCAGACACAGGTGGGTACACACTGTCCCCATTGGCCCAGACACAGGTGGGTTACACTGTCCCCATTGGCCCAGACACAGGTGGGTTACACTGTCCCCATTGGCCCAGACACAGGTGGGTACACACTGTCCCCATTGGCCCAGACACAGGTGGGTACACACTGTCCCCATTGGCCCAGACACAGGTGGGTTACACTGTCCCCATTGGCCCAGACACAGGTGGGTACACACTGTCCCCATTGGCCCAGACACAGGTGGGTCCCCATTGGCCCACACAGGTGGGTTACACTGTCCCATTGGCCCAGACACAGGTGGGTTACACTGTCCCCATTGGCCCAGACACAGGTGGGTTACACTGTCCCCATTGGCCCAGACACAGGTGGGTACACACTGTCCCCATTGGCCCAGACACAGGTGGGTACACACTGTCCCCATTGGCCCAGACACAGGTGGGTTACACTGTCCCCATTGGCCCAGACACAGGTGGGTTACCCTGTCCCCATTGGCCCAGACACAGGTGGGTACACACTGTCCCCATTGGCCCAGACACAGGTGGGTACACACTGTCCCCATTGGCCCAGACACAGGTGGGTTACACTGTCCCCATTGGCCCAGACACAGGTGGGTACACACTGTCCCCATTGGCCCAGACACAGGTGGGTACACACTGTCCCCATTGGCCCAGACACAGGTGGGTACACACTGTCCCCATTGGCCCAGACACAGGTGGGTTACACTGTCCCCATTGGCCCAGACACAGGTGGGTACACACTGTCCCCATTGGCCCAGACACAGGTGGGTACACACTGTCCCCATTGGCCCAGACACAGGTGGGTACACACTGTCCCCATTGGCCCAGACACAGGTGGGTTACACTGTCCCCATTGGCCCAGACACAGGTGGGTTACACTGTCCCCATTGGCCCAGACACAGGTGGGTTACACTGTCCCCATTGGCCCAGACACAGGTGGGTTACACTGTCCCCATTGGCCCAGACACAGGTGGGTACACACTGTCCCCATTGGCCCAGACACAGGTGGGTACACACTGTCCCCATTGGCCCAGACACAGGTGGGTTACACTGTCCCCATTGGCCCAGACACAGGTGGGTTACACTGTCCCCATTGGCCCAGACACAGGTGGGTACACACTGTCCCCATTGGCCCAGACACAGGTGGGTACACACTGTCCCCATTGGCCCAGACACAGGTGGGTACACACTGTCCCCATTGGCCCAGACACAGGTGGGTTACACTGTCCCCATTGGCCCAGACACAGGTGGGTACACACTGTCCCCATTGGCCCAGACACAGGTGGGTTACACTGTCCCCATTGGCCCAGACACAGGTGGGTACACACTGTCCCCATTGGCCCAGACACAGGTGGGTACACACTGTCCCCATTGGCCCAGACACAGGTGGGTACACACTGTCCCATTGGCCCAGACACAGGTGGGTACACACTGTCCCCATTGGCCCAGACACAGGTGGGTTACACTGTCCCCATTGGCCCAGACACAGGTGGGTACACACTGTCCCCATTGGCCCAGACACAGGTGGGTTACACTGTCCCCATTGGCCCAGACACAGGTGGGTACACACTGTCCCCATTGGCCCAGACACAGGTGGGTTACACTGTCCCCATTGGCCCAGACACAGGTGGGTACACACTGTCCCCATTGGCCCAGACACAGGTGGGTACACACTGTCCCCATTGGCCCAGACACAGGTGGGTTACACTGTCCCCATTGGCCCAGACACAGGTGGGTACACACTGTCCCCATTGGCCCAGACACAGGTGGGTACACACTGTCCCCATTGGCCCAGACACAGGTGGGTACACTGTCCCCATTGGCCCAGACACAGGTGGGTTACACTGTCCCCATTGGCCCAGACACAGGTGGGTACACACTGTCCCCATTGGCCCAGACACAGGTGGGTACACTGTCCCCATTGGCCCAGACACAGGTGGGTTACACTGTCCCCATTGGCCCAGACACAGGTGGGTACACACTGTCCCCATTGGCCCAGACACAGGTGGGTACACACTGTCCCCATTGGCCCAGACACAGGTGGGTTACACTGTCCCCATTGGCCCAGACACAGGTGGGTTACACTGTCCCCATTGGCCCAGACACAGGTGGGTACACACTGTCCCCATTGGCCCAGACACAGGTGGGTACACACTGTCCCCATTGGCCCAGACACAGGTGGGTACACACTGTCCCCATTGGCCCAGACACAGGTGGGTTACACTGTCCCCATTGGCCCAGACACAGGTGGGTACACACTGTCCCCATTGGCCCAGACACAGGTGGGTACACACTGTCCCCATTGGCCCAGACACAGGTGGGTACACACTGTCCCCATTGGCCCAGACACAGGTGGGTACACACTGTCCCCATTGGCCCAGACACAGGTGGGTACACACTGTCCCCATTGGCCCAGACACAGGTGGGTACACACTGTCCTCCCATTGGCCCAGACACAGGTGGGTACACACTGTCTCCATTGGCCCAGACACAGGTGGGTACACACTGTCCCCATTGGCCCAGACACAGGTGGGTACACACTGTCCCCATTGGCCCAGACACAGGTGGGTACACACTGTCCCCATTGGCCCAGACACAGGTGGGTTACACTGTCCCCATTGGCCCAGACACAGGTGGGTACACACTGTCCCCATTGGCCCAGACACAGGTGGGTACACACTGTCCCCATTGGCCCAGACACAGGTGGGTTACACTGTCCCCATTGGCCCAGACACAGGTGGGTACACACTGTCCCCATTGGCCCAGACACAGGTGGGTACACACTGTCCCCATTGGCCCAGACACAGGTGGGTTACACTGTCCCCATTGGCCCAGACACAGGTGGGTTACACTGTCCCCATTGGCCCAGACACAGGTGGGTTACACTGTCCCCATTGGCCCAGACACAGGTGGGTACACACTGTCCCCATTGGCCCAGACACAGGTGGGTACACACTGTCCCCATTGGCCCAGACACAGGTGGGTTACACTGTCCCCATTGGCCCAGACACAGTAGGGTACACACTGTCCCCATTGGCCCAGACACAGGTGGGTACACACTGTCCCCATTGGCCCAGACACAGGTGGGTTACACTGTCCCCATTGGCCCAGACACAGGTGGGTTACACTGTCCCCATTGGCCCAGACACAGGTGGGTACACACTGTCCCCATTGGCCCAGACACAGGTGGGTACACACTGTCCCCATTGGCCCAGACACAGGTGGGTACACACTGTCCCCATTGGCCCAGACACAGGTGGGTTACACTGTCCCCATTGGCCCAGACACAGGTGGGTACACACTGTCCCCATTGGCCCAGACACAGGTGGGTTACACTGTCCCCATTGGCCCAGACACAGGTGGGTACACACTGTCCCCATTGGCCCAGACACAGGTGGGTTACACTGTCCCCATTGGCCCAGACACAGGTGGGTACACACTGTCCCCATTGGCCCAGACACAGGTGGGTACACACTGTCCCCATTGGCCCAGACACAGGTGGGTTACACTGTCCCCATTGGCCCAGACACAGTAGGGTACACACTGTCCCCATTGGCCCAGACACAGGTGGGTACACACTGTCCCCATTGGCCCAGACACAGGTGGGTTACACTGTCCCCATTGGCCCAGACACAGGTGGGTTACACTGTCCCCATTGGCCCAGACACAGGTGGGTACACACTGTCCCCATTGGCCCAGACACAGGTGGGTACACACTGTCCCCATTGGCCCAGACACAGGTGGGTACACACTGTCCCCATTGGCCCAGACACAGGTGGGTTACACTGTCCCCATTGGCCCAGACACAGGTGGGTACACACTGTCCCCATTGGCCCAGACACAGGTGGGTTACACTGTCCCCATTGGCCCAGACACAGGTGGGTACACACTGTCCCCATTGGCCCAGACACAGGTGGGTACACACTGTCCCCATTGGCCCAGACACAGGTGGGTACACACTGTCCCCATTGGCCCAGACACAGGTGGGTACACACTGTCCCCATTGGCCCAGACACAGGTGGGTACACACTGTCCCCATTGGCCCAGACACAGGTGGGTTACACTGTCCCCATTGGCCCAGACACAGGTGGGTACACACTGTCCCCATTGGCCCAGACACAGGTGGGTTACACTGTCCCCATTGGCCCAGACACAGGTGGGTACACACTGTCCCCATTGGCCCAGACACAGGTGGGTACACACTGTCCCCATTGGCCCAGACACAGGTGGGTTACACTGTCCCCATTGGCCCAGACACAGGTGGTTACACACTGTCCCCATTGGCCCAGACACAGGTGGGTACACACTGTCCCCATTGGCCCAGACACAGGTGGGTACAAACTGTCCCCATTGGCCCAGACACAGGTGGGTTACACTGTCCCCATTGGCCCAGACACAGGTGGGTTACACTGTCCCCATTGGCCCAGACACAGGTGGGTACACACTGTCCCCATTGGCCCAGACACAGGTGGGTACACACTGTCCCCATTGGCCCAGACACAGGTGGGTTACACTGTCCCCATTGGCCCAGACACAGGTGGGTACACACTGTCCCCATTGGCCCAGACACAGGTGGGTTACACTGTCCCCATTGGCCCAGACACAGGTGGGTACAAACTGTCCCCATTGGCCCAGACACAGTAGGGTACACACTGTCCCCATTGGCCCAGACACAGGTGGGTTACACTGTCCCCATTGGCCCAGACACAGGTGGGTACACACTGTCCCCATTGGCCCAGACACAGGTGGGTACACACTGTCCCCATTGGCCCAGACACAGGTGGGTACAAACTGTCCCCATTGGCCCAGACACAGGTGGGTTACACTGTCCCCATTGGCCCAGACACAGGTGGGTTACACTGTCCCCATTGGCCCAGACACAGGTGGGTACACACTGTCCCCATTGGCCCAGACACAGGTGGGTACACACTGTCCCCATTGGCCCAGACACAGGTGGGTTACACTGTCCCCATTGGCCCAGACACAGGTGGGTTACACTGTCCCCATTGGCCCAGACACAGGTGGGTACACACTGTCCCCATTGGCCCAGACACAGGTGGGTACACACTGTCCCCATTGGCCCAGACACAGGTGGGTACACACTGTCCCCATTGGCCCAGACACAGGTGGGTTACACTGTCCCCATTGGCCCAGACACAGGTGGGTACACACTGTCCCCATTGGCCCAGACACAGGTGGGTTACACTGTCCCATTGGCCCAGACACAGGTGGGTACACACTGTCCCCATTGGCCCAGACACAGGTGGGTACACACTGTCCCCATTGGCCCAGACACAGGTGGGTACACACTGTCCCCATTGGCCCAGACACAGGTGGGTACACACTGTCCCCATTGGCCCAGACACAGGTGGGTACACACTGTCCCCATTGGCCCAGACACAGGTGGGTTACACTGTCCCCATTGGCCCAGACACAGGTGGGTACACACTGTCCCCATTGGCCCAGACACAGGTGGGTTACACTGTCCCCATTGGCCCAGACACAGGTGGGTACAAACTGTCTCCATTGGCCCAGACACAGTAGGGTACACACTGTCCCCATTGGCCCAGACACAGGTGGGTTACACTGTCCCCATTGGCCCAGACACAGGTGGGTACACACTGTCCCCATTGGCCCAGACACAGGTGGGTACACACTGTCCCCATTGGCCCAGACACAGGTGGGTACACACTGTCCCCATTGGCCCAGACACAGGTGGGTACAAACTGTCCCCATTGGCCCAGACACAGGTGGGTACACACTGTCCCCATTGGCCCAGACACAGGTGGGTACACACTGTCCCCATTGGCCCAGACACAGGTGGGTTACACTGTCCCCATTGGCCCAGACACAGGTGGGTTACACTGTCCCCATTGGCCCAGACACAGGTGGGTACACACTGTCCCCATTGGCCCAGACACAGGTGGGTACACACTGTCCCCATTGGCCCAGACACAGGTGGGTACACACTGTCCCCATTGGCCCAGACACAGGTGGGTACACACTGTCCCCATTGGCCCAGACACAGGTGGGTACACACTGTCCTCATTGGCCCAGACACAGGTGGGTACACACTGTCTCCATTGGCCCAGACACAGTAGGGTACACACTGTCTCCATTGGCCCAGACACAGGTGGGTACACACTGTCCCCATTGGCCCAGACACAGGTGGGTACACACTGTCCCCATTGGCCCAGACACAGGTGGGTTACACTGTCCCCATTGGCCCAGACACAGGTGGGTACACACTGTCCCCATTGGCCCAGACACAGGTGGGTACACACTGTCCACATTGGCCCAGACACAGGTGGGTTACACTGTCCCCATTGGCCCACACACAGGTGGGTACACACTGTCCCCATTGGCCCAGACACAGGTGGGTACACACTGTCCCCATTGGCCCAGACACAGGTGGGTTACACTGTCTCCATTGGCCCAGACACAGGTGGGTTACACTGTCCCCATTGGCCCAGACACAGGTGGGTTACACTGTCCCCATTGGCCCAGACACAGGTTGGTACACACTGTCCCCATTGGCCCAGACACAGGTGGGTACACACTGTCCCCATTGGCCCAGACACAGGTGGGTTACACTGTCCCCATTGGCCCAGACACAGTAGGGTACACACTGTCCCCATTGGCCCAGACACAGGTGGGTACACACTGTCCCCATTGGCCCAGACACAGGTGGGTTACACTGTCCCCATTGGCCCAGACACAGGTGGGTTACACTGTCCCCATTGGCCCAGACACAGGTGGGTACACACTGTCCCCATTGGCCCAGACACAGGTGGGTACACACTGTCCCCATTGGCCCAGACACAGGTGGGTACACACTGTCCCCATTGGCCCAGACACAGGTGGGTTACACTGTCCCCATTGGCCCAGACACAGGTGGGTACACACTGTCCCCATTGGCCCAGACACAGGTGGGTTACACTGTCCCCATTGGCCCAGACACAGGTGGGTACACACTGTCCCCATTGGCCCAGACACAGGTGGGTTACACTGTCCCCATTGGCCCAGACACAGGTGGGTACACACTGTCCCCATTGGCCCAGACACAGGTGGGTTACACTGTCCCCATTGGCCCAGACACAGGTGGGTTACACTGTCCCCATTGGCCCAGACACAGTAGGGTACACACTGTCCCCATTGGCCCAGACACAGGTGGGTACACACTGTCCCCATTGGCCCAGACACAGGTGGGTTACACTGTCCCCATTGGCCCAGACACAGGTGGGTTACACTGTCCCCATTGGCCCAGACACAGGTGGGTACACACTGTCCCCATTGGCCCAGACACAGGTGGGTACACACTGTCCCCATTGGCCCAGACACAGGTGGGTACACACTGTCCCCATTGGCCCAGACACAGGTGGGTTACACTGTCCCCATTGGCCCAGACACAGGTGGGTACACACTGTCCCCATTGGCCCAGACACAGGTGGGTTACACTGTCCCCATTGGCCCAGACACAGGTGGGTACACACTGTCCCCATTGGCCCAGACACAGGTGGGTACACACTGTCCCCATTGGCCCAGACACAAGTGGGTACACACTGTCCCCATTGGCCCAGACACAGGTGGGTACACACTGTCCCCATTGGCCCAGACACAGGTGGGTACACACTGTCCCCATTGGCCCAGACACAGGTGGGTTACACTGTCCCCATTGGCCCAGACACAGGTGGGTACACACTGTCCCCATTGGCCCAGACACAGGTGGGTTACACTGTCCCCATTGGCCCAGACACAGGTGGGTACAAACTGTCTCCATTGGCCCAGACACAGTAGGGTACACACTGTCCCCATTGGCCCAGACACAGGTGGGTTACACTGTCCCCATTGGCCCAGACACAGGTGGTTACACACTGTCCCCATTGGCCCAGACACAGGTGGGTACACACTGTCCCCATTGGCCCAGACACAGGTGGGTACAAACTGTCCCCATTGGCCCAGACACAGGTGGGTTACACTGTCCCCATTGGCCCAGACACAGGTGGGTTACACTGTCCCCATTGGCCCAGACACAGTAGGGTACACACTGTCCCCATTGGCCCAGACACAGGTGGGTACACACTGTCCCCATTGGCCCAGACACAGGTGGGTTACACTGTCCCCATTGGCCCAGACACAGGTGGGTACACACTGTCCCCATTGGCCCAGACACAGGTGGGTTACACTGTCCCCATTGGCCCAGACACAGGTGGGTACAAACTGTCTCCATTGGCCCAGACACAGTAGGGTACACACTGTCCCCATTGGCCCAGACACAGGTGGGTTACACTGTCCCCATTGGCCCAGACACAGGTGGTTACACACTGTCCCCATTGGCCCAGACACAGGTGGGTACACACTGTCCCCATTGGCCCAGACACAGGTGGGTACAAACTGTCCCCATTGGCCCAGACACAGGTGGGTTACACTGTCCCCATTGGCCCAGACACAGGTGGGTTACACTGTCCCCATTGGCCCAGACACAGTAGGGTACACACTGTCCCCATTGGCCCAGACACAGGTGGGTACACACTGTCCCCATTGGCCCAGACACAGGTGGGTTACACTGTCCCCATTGGCCCAGACACAGGTGGGTTACACTGTCCCCATTGGCCCAGACACAGGTGGGTACACACTGTCCCCATTGGCCCAGACACAGGTGGGTACACACTGTCCCCATTGGCCCAGACACAGGTGGGTACACACTGTCCCCATTGGCCCAGACACAGGTGGGTTACACTGTCCCCATTGGCCCAGACACAGGTGGGTACACACTGTCCCCATTGGCCCAGACACAGGTGGGTTACACTGTCCCATTGGCCCAGACACAGGTGGGTACACACTGTCCCCATTGGCCCAGACACAGGTGGGTACACACTGTCCCCATTGGCCCAGACACAAGTGGGTACACACTGTCCCCATTGGCCCAGACACAGGTGGGTACACACTGTCCCCATTGGCCCAGACACAGGTGGGTACACACTGTCCCCATTGGCCCAGACACAGGTGGGTTACACTGTCCCCATTGGCCCAGACACAGGTGGGTACACACTGTCCCCATTGGCCCAGACACAGGTGGGTTACACTGTCCCCATTGGCCCAGACACAGGTGGGTACAAACTGTCTCCATTGGCCCAGACACAGTAGGGTACACACTGTCTCCATTGGCCCAGACACAGGTGGGTTACACTGTCCCCATTGGCCCAGACACAGGTGGGTACACACTGTCCCCATTGGCCCAGACACAGGTGGGTACACACTGTCCCCATTGGCCCAGACACAGGTGGGTACACACTGTCCCCATTGGCCCAGACACAGGTGGGTACAAACTGTCCCCATTGGCCCAGACACAGGTGGGTACACACTGTCCCCATTGGCCCAGACACAGGTGGGTACACACTGTCTCCATTGGCCCAGACACAGGTGGGTACACACTGTCTCCATTTGCCCAGACACAGGTGGGTACACACTGTCCCCATTGGCCCAGACACAGGTGGGTTACACTGTCCCCATTGGCCCAGACACAGGTGGGTACAAACTGTCTCCATTGGCCCAGACACAGTAGGGTACACACTGTCCCCATTGGCCCAGACACAGGTGGGTTACACTGTCCCCATTGGCCCAGACACAGGTGGGTACACACTGTCCCCATTGGCCCAGACACAGGTGGGTACACACTGTCCCCATTGGCCCAGACACAGGTGGGTACACACTGTCCCCATTGGCCCAGACACAGTAGGGTACACACTGTCCCCATTGGTCCAGACACAGGTGGGTACACACTGTCCCCATTGGCCCAGACACAGGTGGGTACACACTGTCCCCATTGGCCCAGACACAGGTGGGTTACACTGTCCCCATTGGCCCAGACACAGGTGGGTACACACTGTCCCCATTGGCCCAGACACAGGTGGGTTACACTGTCCCCATTGGCCCAGACACAAGTGGGTACACACTGTCCCCATTGGCCCAGACACAGGTGGGTTACACTGTCCCCATTGGCCCAGAAACAGGTGGGTACACACTGTCCCCATTGGCCCAGACACAGGTGGGTTACACTGTCCCCATTGGCCCAGACACAGGTGGGTACACACTGTCCCCATTGGCCCAGACACAGGTGGGTTACACTGTCCCCATTGGCCCAGACACAGGTGGGTACACACTGTCCCCATTGGCCCAGACACAGGTGGGTACACAATGTCCCCATTGGCCCAGACACAGGTGGGTACACACTGTCCCCATTGGCCCAGACACAGGTGGGTACACACTGTCCCCATTGGCCCAGACACAGGGGGGTACACACTGTCCCCATTGGCCCAGACACAGGTGGGTTACACTGTCCCCATTGGCCCAGACACAGGTGGGTACACACTGTCCCCATTGGCCCAGACACAGGTGGGTTACACTGTCCCCATTGGCCCAGACACAGGTGGGTACACACTGTCCCCATTGGCCCAGACACAGGTGGGTTACACTGTCCCCATTGGCCCAGACACAGGTGGGTACACACTGTCCCCATTGGCCCAGACACAGGTGGGTTACACTGTCCCCATTGGCCCAGACACAGGTGGGTACACACTGTCCCCATTGGCCCAGACACAGGTGGGTACACACTGTCCCCATTGGCCCAGACACAGGTGGGTACACACTGTCCCCATTGGCCCAGACACAGGTGGGTTACACTGTCCCCATTGGCCCAGACACAGGTGGGTACACACTGTCCCCATTGGCCCAGACACAGGTGGGTACACACTGTCCCCATTGGCCCAGACACAGGTGGGTACACACTGTCCCCATTGGCCCAGACACAGGTGGGTACACACTGTCCCCATTGGCCCAGACACAGGTGGGTACACACTGTCCCCATTGGCCCAGACACAGGTGGGTACACACTGTCCCCATTGGCCCAGACACAGGTGGGTACACACTGTCCCCATTGGCCCAGACACAGGTGGGTACACACTGTCCCCATTGGCCCAGACACAGGTGGGTACACACTGTCCCCATTGGCCCAGACACAGGTGGGTACACACTGTCCCCATTGGCCCAGACACAGGTGGGTACACACTGTCCCCATTGGTCCAGACACAGGTGGGTACACACTGTCCCCATTGGCCCAGACACAGGTGGGTACACACTGTCCCCATTGGCCCAGACACAGGTGGGTACACACTGTCCCCATTGGCCCAGACACAGGTGGGTTACACTGTCCCCATTGGACCAGACACAGGTGGGTACACACTGTCCCCATTGGCCCAGACACAGGTGGGTACACACTGTCCCCATTGGCCCAGACACAGGTGGGTATACACTGTCCCCATTGGCCCAGACACAGGTGGGTACACACTGTCCACATTGACCCAGACACATTACTGTCCCCATTGACCCAGACACGTTACTGTCCCCATTGACCCAGACACGTTACTGTCCCCATTGGCCCAGACACATTACTCTCCCCATTGACCCAGACATGTTACTGTCCTCATTGGCCCAGAGACATTACTGTCCCCATTGACCCAGACACATTACTGTCCCCATTGACCCAGACACATTATTGTCCCCATTGGCCCAGACACATCACTGTCCCCATTGGCCCAGACACATTATTGTCCCCATTGACCCAGACACATTATTGTCCCCATTGACCCAGACACATTACTGTCCCCATTGGCCCAGAGTCATTACTGTCCCCATTGACCCATACATGTTACTGTCCCCATTGACCCAGACATATTACTGTCCCCATTGGCCCAGACACATTACTGTCCCCATTGGCCCAGAGACATTACTGTCCCCATTGACCCAGAGACATTACTGTCCCCATTGACCCAGACACAGGTGAGTGCATAACATATTACTATCCTCAAACTCTTCTTGAAAATAAAATATATAGCTATTTTTTAAGTGCCTCTCCTGTGAAGTAGGGATGTGCGATTTACCCCTAGTTTCCTGAAACGGGCCACATATGGTCATACGTTGGACAGGAGGTTAGGAAGTGCAGCTCAGTTTCCACCTTATTTTGTGGGCAGTGAGCACATGGCCTGTCTTCTCTTGAGAGCCATGTCTGCCTACGGCGGCTTTTCTCAATAGCAAGGCTATGCTCACTGAGTCTGTACATAGTCAAAGCTTTCCTTAAGTTTGTGTCAGTCACAGTGGTCAGGTATTCTGCCACTGTGTACTCTCTGTGTAGGGCCAAATAGCATTCTAGTTTGCTCTGTTTTTTTGTTAATTATTTCCAATGTGTTAAGTAATTATCTTTTTGTTTTCTCATGATTTGCTTGGGTCTAATTGTGCTGCTGTCCTGGGGCTCTGTAGGGTGTGTTTGTGTTTGTGAACAGAGCCCCAGGACCAGCTTGCTTAGGGGACTCTTCTCCAGGTTCATCTCTCTGTAGCTGATGGCTTTGTTATGGAAGGTTTTGGAATCGCTTCCTTTTAGGTGGTTATATAATTTAATGTCTCTTTTCTGGATTTTGATAATTAGTGGGTATCGGCCTAATTCTGCTCTGCATGCATTATTTGGTGTTCTACGTTGTACACGGAGGATATTTAGCAGAATTCTGCGTGCAGAGTCTCAATTTGGTGTTTGTCCCATTTTGTGAAGTCTTGGTTGGTGAGCGGACCCCAGACCTCACAACCATGAAGGGCAATGGGTTCTATAACTGATTCAAGTATTTTTAGCCAGATCCTAATTGGTATGTTGAATTTTATGTGCCTTTTGATGGCATAGAAGGCCCTTCTTGCCTTGTCTCTCAGATCGTTTACAGCTTTGTGGAAGTTACCTGTGGCGCTGATGTTTAGGCCGAGGTATGTATAGTTTTTTGTGTGCTCTAGGGCAACGACGTCTAGATGGAATTTGTATTTGTGATCCTGGCGACTGGACCTTTTTTGGAACACCATTAATTTGGTCTTACTGAGATTTACTGTCAGGGCCCAGGTCTGTCAGAATCTGTGCAGAAGATCTAGGTGCTGCTCTCGGCAGTACTTGGTTGGGGACAGAAGCTCCAGAGCATCGACAAACAGTAAACATTTGACTTCAGCTGCACCTCACTGCCATGTGGAAACAAATGTGTGTTCGCCAAATTTTAACTGCACACTTGTTGTTTGTGTACATGGATTTTACAATGTTAGAAGTTTTTCTCTTTTTCTCTCTCTTATACATCTCTCTCTCTCTCTCTCTCTCTCTCTCTCTCTCTCTCTCTCTCTCTCTCTCTCTCTCTCTCTCTCTCTCTCTCTCTCTCTCTCTCTCTCTCTCTCTCTCTCTCTCTCTCTCTCTCTCTCTCTCTCTCTCTCTCTCTCTCTCTCTCTCTCTCTCTCTCTCTCTCTCTCTCTCTCTCTCTCTCTCTCTCTCTCTCTCTCTCTCTCTCTCTCTCTCTCTCTCTCACAGTCTCTCTCTCTCTCTCTCTCTCTCTCTCTCTCTCTCTCTCTCTCTCTCTCTCTCTCTCTCTCTCTCTCTCTCTCTCTCTCTCTCTCTCTCTCTCTCTCTCTCTCTCTCTCTCTCACAGTCTCTCTCTCTCTCTCTCTCTCTCTCTGTCTCTGTCTCTCTCTCTCTGGCTCTCTGTCTCTCTCACAGTCTCTATCTCTCTCTCTCTCTCTCTCTCTCTCTCTCTCTCTCTCTGTCTCTGTCTCTCTCTCTCTCTCTCTGTCTCTGTCTCTGTCTCTCTGGCTCTCTGTCTCTCTCTGTCTCTCTCTCTCTCTCTGTCTCTCTCTCTGTCTCTCTCTGTCTCTCTCTCTCTGTCTCTGTCTCTGTCTCTCTCTCTCTCTGTCTCTGTCTCTCTCACAGTCTCTCTCTCTCTCTCTATCTGTCTCTCTCTCTCTGTCTCTCTCTCTCTGTCTCAATCTCTCTCTGTCTCTCTCTCTCACAGTCTCTCTCTCTGTCTCACAGTCTCTATCTCTCTCACAGTCTCTATCTCTCTCACAGTCTCTCTCTCTCTCTCTCTCTCTCTCTCTCTCTCTCTCTCTCTCTCTCTCTCTCTCTCTCTCTCTCTCTCTCTCTCTCTCTCTCTCTCTCTCTCTCTCTCTCTCTCTCTCTCTCTCTCTCTCTCTGTTCCTTTTACATCTCTTTCGCTCAATCTTATGTCCCATAATGCCTGTCTTCTTCCCCCTGTGTCTCATTCTGTTTTGAAGAAAGCAGGGTCACTCTCTTTAACCTGATGTCCCATAATGCCTGTCTTCTTCCCCCTGTGTCTATTTCTCTCCCACAGGATCAGCTATAAGACGGCTTACCGGCGGGGAGTCCGGACCATGTACCGGCGCCGCTCACAGTGTTGCCCGGGTTACTTTGAGAGGGGAGACATGTGTGTCCGTAAGTGTGTTTTCCTGTTTCATTAACACATGTCCCAGAATGCACTTGGATGTACTGTCCCAGAATGCACTAGGATGTACTGTCCCATGATGCCCGAGGATGCACTGTCTCAGCACTAGGATGTCTCAGCACTAGACTGTCTCAGCACTAGGATGTCTCAGCACTAGGATGTCTCAGCACTAGACTGTCTCAGCACTAGACCGTCTCAGCACTAGGATGTCTCAGCACTAGACTGTCTCAGCACTAGGATGTCTCAGCACTAGACTGTCTCAGCACTAGACTGTCTCAGCACTAGACTGTCTCAGCACTAGGATGTCTCAGCACTAGACTGTCTCAGCACTAGACTGTCTCAGCACTAGACTGTCTCAGCACTAGACTGTCTCAGCACTAGAATGTCTCAGCACTAGACTGTCTCAGCACTAGGCTGTCTCAGCACTAGGATGTCTCAGCACTAGGATGTCTCAGCACTAGGATGTCTCAGCACTAGGATGTCTCAGCACTAGAATGTCTCAGCACTAGGATGTCTCAGCACTAGGATGTCTCAGCACTAGACTGTCGAGGCACTAGGCTGTCTCAGCACTAGACTGTCTCAGCACTAGAATGTCTCAGCACTAGACTGTCTCAGCACTAGGATGTCTCAGCACTAGGATGTCTCAGCACTAGGATGTCTCAGCACTAGGATGTCTCAGCACTAGACCGTCTCAGCACTAGGATGTCTCAGCACTAGGATGTCTCAGCACTAGGATGTCTCAGCACTAGGATGTCTCAGCACTAGACCGTCTCAGCACTAGACCGTCTCAGCACTAGGATGTCTCAGCACTAGGATGTCTCAGCACTAGGATGTCTCAGCACTAGGATGTCTCAGCACTAGGATGTCTCAGCACTAGACCGTCTCAGCACTAGGATGTCTCAGCACTAGGATGTCTCAGCACTAGGATGTCTCAGCACTAGGATGTCTCAGCACTAGGATGTCTCAGCACTAGACCGTCTCAGCACTACGATGTCTCAGCACTAGGATGTCTCAGCACTAGGATGTCTCAGCACTAGACTGTCTCAGCACTAGGATGTCTCAGCACTAGACTGTCTCAGCACTAGACTGTCTCAGCACTAGGATGTCTCAGCACTAGGATGTCTCAGCACTAGACTGTCTCAGCACTAGACCGTCTCAGCACTAGACTGTCTCAGCACTAGGATGTCTCAGCACTAGGATGTCTCAGCACTAGGATGTCTCAGCACTAGGATGTCTCAGCACTAGACTGTCTCAGCACTAGACCGTCTCAGCACTAGACTGTCTCAGCACTAGGATGTCTCAGCACTAGACTGTCTCAGCACTAGAATGTCGAGGCACTAGGCTGTCTCAGCACTAGGATGTCGAGGCACTAGGCTGTCTCAGCACTAGGATGTCGAGGCACTAGACTGTCTCAGCACTAGGATGTCTCAGCACTAGACTGTCTCAGCACTAGAATGTCGAGGCACTAGGCTGTCTCAGCACTAGGATCTCTCAGCACTAGAATGTCTCAGCACTAGGATGTCTCAGCACTAGACTGTCTCAGCACTAGACTGTCTCAGCACTAGACCGTCTCAGCACTAGACCGTCTCAGCACTAGACTGTCTCAGCACTAGGATGTCTCAGCACTAGACTGTCTCAGCACTAGAATGTCTCAGCACTAGGACTGTCTCAGCACTAGACTGTCTCAGCACTAGGATGTCTCAGCACTAGACTGTCTCAGCACTAGGATGTCTCAGCACTAGGATGTCTCAGCACTAGACTGTCTCAGCACTAGAATGTCGAGGCACTAGGCTGTCTCAATGCAATTAAAGGTAAGAGGAAACCAACAGTAGCTACTGTCACAATAATGATGTTTTGTTTACATTACCTGACATAACACCAAAACAATCTGTTTAGAACGTCTCCATCCTTGTGATATTATAACGTAGACGCTGGGAGTCGGGAAGCAAGTGGTGAGTTTAATAATAAACAAAACATGGAACAAGAATTAATATTAATTTAATACTGCCTGGGGAATGAACCGAGTTCCATATCATGAGGAGCGGCTGAACGTAATGATTGATGCTAGCTGAACGTAATGATTGATGCTAGCTGAACGTAATGATTGATGCTAGCTGAACGTAATGATTGATGCTAGCTGAACGTAATGATTGATGCTAGCTGAACGTAATGATTGATGCTAGCTGAACGTAATGATTGATGCTAGCTGAACGTAATGATTGATGCTAGCTGAACGTAATGATTGATGCTAGCTGAACGTAATGATTGATGCTAGCTGAACGTAATGATTGATGCTAGCTGAACGTAATGATTGATGCTAGCTGAACGTAATGATTGATGCTAGCTGAACGTAATGATTGATGCCAGGTGAACGTAATGATTGATGCTAGCTGAACGTAATGATTGATGCTAGCTGAACGTAATGATTGATGCTAGCTGAACGTAATGATTGATGCTAGCTGAACGTAATGATTGATGCTAGCTGAACGTAATGATTGATGCTAGCTGAACGTAATGATTGATGCCAGGTGAACGTAATGATTGATGCTAGCTGAACGTAATGATTGATGCTAGCTGAACGTAATGATTGATGCTAGCTGAACGTAATGATTGATGCCAGGTGAACGTAATGATTGATGCTAGCTGAACGTAATGATTGATGCCAGGTGAACGTAATGATTGATGCTAGCTGAACGTAATGATTGATGCTAGCTGAACGTAATGATTGATGCTAGCTGAACGTAATGATTGATGCCAGGTGAACGTAATGATTGATGCCAGGTGAGCGTAATGATTGATGCCAGGTGAGCGTAATGATTGATGCCAGGTGAGCGTAATGATTGATGCCAGGTGAGCGTAATGATTGATGCCAGGTGAGCGTAATGATTGATGCCAGCTGAACGTAATGATCTATAGTCTGGTCTATAGTAGTGCACCATGTAGGGGATAGGGGCCATAGGGTCTGGTCTATAGTAGTGCACCATGTAGGGGATAGGGGCCATAGGGTCTGGTCTATAGTAGTGCACCATGTAGGGGATAGGGGCCATAGGGTCTGGTCTATAGTAGTGCACCATGTAGGGGATAGGGGCCATAGGGTCTGGTCTATAGTAGTGCACCATGTAGGGGATAGGGGCCATAGGGTCTGGTCTATAGTAGTGCACCATGTAGGGGATAGGGGCCATAGGGTCTGGTCTATAGTAGTGCACCATGTAGGGGATAGGGGCCATAGGGTCTGGTCTATAGTAGTGCACCATGTAGGGGATAGGGTGCCATAGGGTCTGGTCTATAGTAGTGCACCATGTAGGTGATAGGGTGCCATAGGGTCTGGTCTATAGTAGTGCACCATGTAGGGGATAGGGGCCTGGTTAAATACTATCCCCTATATAGTGCACTACTATAGACCAGACCCTATGGCACCCTATTCCCTACATGGTACACTACTATAGACCAGGGACCTATGGCACAGTACTGTGCAGCCGTCTTCATCGACCTCGCCAAGGCTTTCGACTCTGTCAATCACCATATTCTTATCGGCAGACTCAACAGCCTCGGTTTTTCGGATGACTGCCTTGCCTGGTTCACCAATTACTTTGCAGACAGAGTTCAGTGTGTCAAATCGGAGGGCATGCTGTCCGATCCTCTGGCAGTCTCTATGGGGGTGCCACAGGGTTCAATTCTCGGGCCGACTCTTTTCTCTGTATATATCAATGATGTTGCTCATGCTGCGGGCGATTCC
>NC_060178.1:3384972-3394972 GCF_021184085.1 Oncorhynchus gorbuscha | reverse complement strand
GGAGGTTTAATAAATTAGTTGGTTTAATAAGTTGAAGGAGGTTAAATAAGGTTCGCGGCAGTAATCAGAGGAACATTTAACAATTTTAACGATGGAGAATGATAATGAGATTTCTCTCTCTTAACCAGAAATAGATTGTTCTGCCTTAGATCTTTCCCCCTCGTTCTCATTCTCTTCTGGCTTTGTTGCTTCTTTCTCGAACACTTCAAAGAGAAATTAGGGTGTCATAGTGCCCTGGTCAAAAAGTAGTGCACTATATAGGGAATAGGGTGCCATTTCAGCCTCTGTGTGCTAGATAGAGAGAAATCTTTGGAGAGGTAGTGTTTGATAGGTTCTGTAGGACAAGCATCTCATCTTCTCTGATGATTGATTTAAGCAGAAGCTAGATGTACTGTACTGTATTACTCTTGGCCATCTCTCCACAGACAGGCAGTCAGTGTTAAAAACAGCATTGCTAGTTTGTGAAGTACTTTTTTTTTTAAACCTAAACTCTACCATGTGTTATCACAACTGCTTCTGGCCTTTGTAGATTACAACACAGGGGAAAGAGAGCCTTAGGGCGTTTTCACATGTGAAACTCGGTCACCCTGGGTCGGTTTCCTGAGAATTCTCGGTTTGAGAATTCTACAGAAGACGTTTTTTTCCTTTCAAAAGAGCTGAAAATAACAGTTTCAGGGTGACAATTTGCAAGACAAACATTCTACATGACGTTAGCAAGCTAGCTTGTTTACGACACACAGGTCCTGGATCTTGGACTCGCTACTCACACAGGTCCAGGGTTCGTTGGTGTTTTATAGCATGGTACAGTGTACTAAACGCCCTAGGGTCTGGATATTACACAAGACAGCGCCCTAGGGTAAGAGTCTTACACCAGGGCAAGAGTCTTAAACCAGGACAAGAGTCTTAAACCAGGATAAGAGTCTTAAACCAGGACAATAGTCTTAAACTAGGATAAGAGTCTTACACCAGGATACGAGTCTTACACCAGGACAAGAGTCTTACACCAGGGCAAGAGTCTTAAACCAGGACAAGAGTCTTACACCAGGGCAAGAGTCTTAAACCAGGATAAGAGTCTTACACCAGGATAAGAGTCTTACACCAATGATAAGAGTCTTACACCAGGATAAGAGTCTTACACCAGGATAAGAGTCTTACACTAGGATACAAGTCTTACACCAGGATAAGAGGACAAGAGTCTTACACTAGGACAAGAGTCTTACACCAGGACAAGAGTCTTACACCAGGATAAGAGGACAAGTGTCTTACACTAGGATAAGAGGACAAGAGTCTTACACTAGGATAAGAGTCTTACACCAGGACAAGGATAGACAGAGGACCATTTAAATAGCCCTCATCGAGGACAGCCTCTAGTATAGATGGATAGAAAGAGGACAGCCTCTAGTATAGATGGATAGACAGAGGACAGCCTCTAGTATAGATGGATAGACAGAGGACAGCCTCTAGTATAGATGGATGGAAAGAGGACAGCCTCTAGTATAGATGGATAGACAGAGGACAGCCTCTAGTATAGATGGATAGACAGAGGACAGCCTCTAGTATAGATGGATAGACAGAGGACAGCCTCTAGTATAGATGGATAGACAGAGGACAGCCTCTAGTATAGATGGATAGACAGAGGACAGCCTCTAGTATAGATGGATAGACAGAGGACAGCCTCTAGTATAGATGGATAGACAGAGGACAGCCTCTAGTATAGATGGATAGACAGAGGACAGCCTCTAGTATAGATGGATAGACAGAGGACAGCCTCTAGTATAGATGGATAGACAGAGGACAGCCTCTAGTATAGATGGATAGACAGAGGACAGCCTCTAGTATAGATGGATAGACAGAGGACAGCCTCTAGTATAGATGGATAGACAGAGGACAGCCTCTAGTATAGATGGATAGACAGAGGACAGCCTCTAGTATAGATGGATAGACAGAGGACAGCCTCTAGTATAGATGGATAGACAGAGGACAGCCTCTAGTATAGATGGATAGACAGAGGACAGCCTCTAGTATAGATGGATAGACAGAGGACAGCCTCTAGTATAGATGGATAGACAGAGGACAGCCTCTAGTATAGATGGATAGACAGAGGACAGCCTCTAGTATAGATGGATAGACAGAGCCTTGTGGAGGACAGTCTTGTGGAGGACATAATAGATGAAAAGAGAGATTGTAATTTGAAGACGACTATGGATGGAATGAAGAACATAATTTTCCGTGCATTAACACCGAGCCTGACAATCACCAGTTACCGTGGTTACTGATAAGACGTGTACCTAATGAGTTATGTGAAAGAGTCCTTCTGCAGCATGTTAAATACCGTACTGTAGAGATGTGCACATCCCATAATGCCACCCCCCTAGTCCGTTTGTGGATATGGGACCCTAGTCCCTGGCCTGGTCAAAAGTAGTAAACTATGAGGCCATTTGGGATTCATGATTCATTGAATTATAATTGAATTCAAATGAAAGACCTATTTTAAAAAAAGAAAAAAAGATTGGATTATATTATGAATCTACAGTAGAAGCAGTCAGTAGCAGTACCGCAGTGGATCGGTTCACACACACACAGTCACACACACACACAGTCACACACACAGTCACACACACAGTCACACAGTCACACAGTCACACAGTCACACAGTCACACACACAGTCACACACACAGTCACACACACAGTCACACACACACACAGTCACACACACAGTCACACACACAGTCACACAGTCACACAGTCACACAGTCACACACACAGTCACACACACAGTCACACACACACACAGTCACACACACAGTCACACACACAGTCACACACACACACAGTCACACACACAGTCACACACAGTCACACACACAGTCACACACACAGTCACACACACACACACACACACACACACACACACACACACACACACACACACACACACACACACACACACACACACACACACACACACACACACACACACACACACACACACACACACACACACACACACACACACACACACACACACACACACAGTCACACAGTCACACAGTCACACACACAGTCACACACACACACAGTCACACACACAGTCACACAGTCACACACACACAGTCACACAGTCACACACAGTCACACAAGCCTGGAGCTAACCTCAAGCTAGGATCATCTCCTGTGCTTCAATACTTATTTTGCCAATTAGCCTGGACCCTTTGCTGCCGCCGATCCATCACGACTGGTCTGCCGACGTAACCGTCCGAGGGGGTTTCAACAGGCTCTTCCGTTGCGACGTCCCCCTGAAGCCCATCTGCTAGCCTGCTAGCCCCGGCCTGATAGCTGCCTGAATCGCTGTGTCTCCAGCTGGCCTAGCTACTCACTGGCCCCTATGATCACTCGGCTACACACGCCTCTCCCTAATGTCAATATACCTTGTCTATTGCTGTTTTGGTTAGTGATGATTGTCTTATTTCCCTGTAGAGCCTCCAGCCCTGCTCAATATGCCTTAGCTAACCCTTATGTTTCCCTGTAGAGCCTCCAGCCCTGCTCAATATGCCTTAGCTAACCCTTATGTTTCATCTCCCACACGAGGTGACCTCACCTGGTCTAAATGATGTCTTCTCATCGTCACTCAATGCCTAGGTTTACCTCCACTGTATTCACATCCTACCATACCCTTGTCTGTACATTATGCCTTGAATCCATTCTTCCGCGCCCAGAAACCTGCTACTATTACTCTCTGTTCCGAACGCACCAGACGACCAGTTCTTATAGCCTTTAACCCTACCCTTATTCTACTCCTCCTCTGTTCCTCGGGTGATGAGAGCGCCTGTGTGTCCCCAGGCGCTCTCATCTGTTGACGTCCTAGCCGTGTCTGAATCCTGGCTTAGAAAGACCACCAAAAACCCTGAAATGTGAATTGATCGCCCCTCATCTATCTTCAGAGTTCGTATAATTAGGTGACCTAAACTGGGAAATGCTTAACACCCCGGCCCTCCTACAATCTAAGCAAGATGCCCTCAAACTCACACAAATTATCAAGGAACCTACAAGGTACAACCCTAAATTCTTAACCATGGGCACCCTCTTAGATATCATCCTGACCAACTTGCCCTCTAAATACGCCTCTGCTGTCTTCAACCAGGATCTCAGCAATCACTGGTCCATTGCCTGCATGCATATTGGGTCCGCGGTCAAACGACCACCCCTCATCACTGTCAAACGCTCCCTAAAACACTTCAGCGAGCAGGCCTTTCTAACCTACCTGGCCCGGGTATCCTGGAAGGATATTGACCTCATTCCATCAGTAGGGGATGCCTGGTTGCTCTTTAAAAGTGCTTTCCTCACCATCTTAAATAAGCATGCCCCATTCAAAAAAATGTAGAACTAAGAACAGATAAAGCCCTTGGTTCACCCCAGACTTGACTGTCCTTGACCAGCACAAAAACATTCCGTGGTGTTCTGCATTAGCATCAAATAGCCCCTGTGATATGCAACTTTTCAGTCAGTCAGGAAAGCTCAGGCTAGCTTTTTCAAACAGAAATTTGCTTCCCGTAGCACCAATTCCAAAACGTTTTGGGGACACTGTAAAGTCCATAGAGAATAAGAGCACCTCCTCCCAGCTGCCCACTGCACTGAGGCTAGGAAACACTGTCACCACCGATAAATCTACGAAAATCGATCATTTCAATAAACATTTGTCTACGGCTTGGCCATGCTTTCCACCTGGCTACCCCTACCCTGGCCCACATCTCAGCACCCCCTTTAGTAACTTGCCCAAGCCCTCCCCCCGGCTTCTCCTTCACCCAAATCCAGGTAGAAAATCTGGATCCCTACAAATCAGTTGGGCTAGACAATCTGGACCCTCTCTTTCTCAAATTATCTGCCAAAATTGTTGCAAGCCCTATTACTAGCCGATTCAACCTCTTTCGTATCGCCAATGAATGAAAAGCTGCCACCCTCTTCAAAGGGGGAGACACTCTAGACCCAAACTGTTATAGCCATCCTGCCCTGCCTTTTCTAAAATCTTCAAAAGCTGACCTAGAATATGTGGACAACTACAAATACCTAGGTTTCTGGTTAGACTGTAAACTCTCCTTCCAGACTCACATTAAGCATCTCCAATCCAAAATGAAATCTAGAATCGGTTTCCTATTTCGCAACAAAGCCTCCTTCACTCATGCTGCCAAACATACTCCTTGAAAAACTATCCTACCGCTCCTCGACTTCGGCGATGTCATTTACAAAATAGCTTCCAACACTCTACTCAGCAAATTGGATGTAGTCTATAACAGTGCCATCCGTTTTGTCACCAAAGCCCCATATTCTACCCACCATTGCGACCTGTATGCTCTCGTTGCCTGGCCCTCACTACATATTCGTCGCCAAACCCACTGGCTCCAGGTCATCTCTAAGTCTTTGCTAGGTAAAGCCCCGCCTTATCTCAGCTCACTGGTCACCATAGCAACACCCACCCGCAGCGCGCGTCTCAGCATGTATATCTCGCTGGTCATCCCCAAAGCCAACACTTACTTTGGCCGCCTTTCCTTCCAGTTCTCTGCTGCCAATGACTGGAACGAATTGCAAAAATCACTGAAGCTGGAGACTCAAATCTCCCTCACTAGCTTTAAGCACCAGCTGTCAGAGCAGCTCACAGATCACTGCACCTGTACATAGCCCATCTGTAAATAGCCCACCCAACTACCTCATCCCCATATTATTACTTGTTATTACCCCTTGCTCTTCCGCACCCCAGTATCTCTACTTGCACATCTATCTCTCCAGTGTTATTTTTTGGTTTCCCTCCCTACTCTTCTACATTTGCACACACTGTACATAGATTTTTCTATTGTGTTATTGACTGTACGTTTGTTAAAATGTAACTCTGTGTTGTTTGATTTTGTCGCACTGCTTTGCTTTATCTTGTCCAGGTCGCAGTTGTAAATTAGAACTTGTTCTCAACTGGCCTACCTGGTTAAATAAAGGTAAAAAATAAATTATATATATATATATATATATAATAATTTCCCTGGCCTGGTCAACGGTAGTGCACTATATAGGGAACAGTTAGTTGTCCGCATTGAGGACAGGTAGTTGATCTGGTATGTTCTCTAACCAGTTAGTTGGCCCCATTGAGGACAGGTAGTTGATCTGGTATGTTCTCTAACCAGTTAGTGGGACTCATTGATGACAGGTAGTAGATCTGGTATGTTCTCTAACCAGTTAGTACTCAGCCCCATTGAGGACAGGTAGTTGATCTGGTATGTTCTCTAACCAGTTAGACTGACAGGTAGTAGATCTGGTATGTTCTCTAACCAGTTAGTGGGACTCATTGAGGACAGGTAGTAGAACCAGTTAGTAGATCTGGTATGTTCTCTAACCAGTTAGTTCGACTCAGCCCCATTGATGACAGGTAGTAGATCTGGTATGTTGAAGGATGTTTCTTTCTGCTGCAGTATTCATAAGGTCTGATGCTGGGAGATCCACATTGCTACCTAACCTGCATTATCCTCCAATCTAATCTCATTTCTGGTTTACTGTTTCTGCTGCTGAAGCATTTATGCAATTAGTCCTTTCTGTCCTGTGGAAGTTTGGGATATACCTCCTCTCCTCTCCTCTCCTCTCCTCTCCTCTCCTCTCCTCTCCTCTCCTCTCCTCTCCTCTCCTCTCCTCTCCTCTCCTCTCCTCTCCTCTCCTCTCCTCTCCTCTCCTCTCCTCTCCTCTCCTCTCCTCTCCTCCCTTTTCCTCCTATCCTGTCCTCTTCTCCTCTCCCCACTTGTCCTGTAATCTCCTCACCGCTCATCTTCTCCCATCCTCTCCTCCTCTCCTCCTTTCCTCTCCTCTTCTCCTCTCCTCCCCGTGTCCTGTAATTTCCTCCTCTCCTTACCCCCTGCCGCCCTGCTCTTGGCCGTGGATCCCAATCAAAGCTTGATTGAGTGATAATCAATAAAGTGCTGTCCAGGAAGCTCAGGGCTGGGGTCAGGTCTGCCTGCAGGAGGCTCAGGGCTGGGGTCAGGTCTGCCTGCAGGAGGCTCAGGGCTGGGGTCAGGTCTGCCTGCAGGAGGACACTGTCCAGGAAGCTCAGGGCTGGGGTCAGGTCTACCTGCAGGAGGATTCCGTCCAGGAGGCTCAGGGCTGGGGTCAGGTCTACCTGCAGGAGGCTCAGGGCTGGGGTCAGGTCTGCCTCCAGGAGGCTCAGGGCTGGGGTCAGGTCTGCCTGCAGGAGGCTCAGGGCTAGGGTCAGGTCTGCCTGCAGGAGGCTCAGGGCTGGGGTCAGGTCTGCCTCCAGGAGGCTCAGGGCTGTGGTCAGGTCTGCCTCAAGGAGGCTCAGGGCTAGGGTCAGGACTGCCTGCAGGAGGACTCCAGGAGGCTTAGAGCTGGGGTCAGGTCTGCCTCCAGGAGGCTCAGGGATGTGGTCAGGTCTGCCTCCAGGAGGCTCAGGGCTGTGGTCAGTTTTGCATGCAGGAGGCTCAGGGCTAGGGTAAGGTTTGCCTGCAGGAGGCTCAGGGCTGTGGTCAGGTCTGCCTGCAGGAGGACACCGTCCAGGAGGCTCAGGGCTGGGGTCAGGTCTGCCTCCAGGAGGCTCAGGGCTGTGGTCAGGTCTGCCTGCAGGAGGCTCAGGGCTGGGGTCAGGTCTGCCTGCAGGAGGCTCAGGGCTGGGGTCAGGTCTGCCTGCAGGAGGACACTGTCCAGGGGGCTCAGGGCTGGGGTCAGGTCTGCCTGCAGGAGGCTCAATGCTGGGGTCAGGTCTGCCTGCAGGAGGCTCAGGGCTGGGGTCAGGTCTGCCTGCAGGAGGACACTGTCCAGGAAGCTCAGGGCTGGGGTCAGGTCTACCTGCAGGAGGATTCCGTCCAGGAGGCTCAGGGCTGGGGTCAGGTCTACCTGCAGGAGGCTCAGGGCTGGGGTCAGGTCTGCCTCCAGGAGGCTCAGGGCTGGGGTCAGGTCTGCCTGCAGGAGGCTCAGGGCTAGGGTCAGGTCTGCCTGCAGGAGGCTCAGGGCTGGGGTCAGGTCTGCCTGCAGGAGGCTCAGGGCTGGGGTCAGGTCTGCCTGCAGGAGGCTCAGGGCTGGGGTCAGGTCTGCCTGCAGGAGGCTCAGGGCTAGGGTCAGGTCTGCCTGCAGGAGGCTCAGGGCTGGGGTCAGGTCTGCCTGCAGGAGGCTCAGGGCTGGGGTCAGGTCTGCCTCCAGGAGGCTCAGGGCTGTGGTCAGGTCTGCCTCAAGGAGGCTCAGGGCTAGGGTCAGGACTGCCTGCAGGAGGACTCCAGGAGGCTTAGAGCTGGGGTCAGGTCTGCCTCCAGGAGGCTCAGGGATGTGGTCAGGTCTGCCTCCAGGAGGCTCAGGGCTGTGGTCAGTTTTGCATGCAGGAGGCTCAGGGCTAGGGTAAGGTTTGCCTGCAGGAGGACACCGTCCAGGAGGCTCAGGGCTGGGGTCAGGTCTGCCTGCAGGAGGCTCAGGGCTGTGGTCAGGTCTGCCTGCAGGAGGACACCACAAAATCACCCCATACTTGTTATGCTGTTTTTAACACTGGAACTTTCCAGAACTTTCCTTTAAAATTAAGACAAAAACATTTGAAAATGTTAAGAAACCTTAAATGACTCGGACATATGACTCTATGAGACTGTTGGTAGAAAGCAAGTTGACAGATAACAGCCTGTAATGACTTGGCTCGGACATATGACTCTATGAGACTGTTGGTAGAAAGCAAGTTGACAGATAACAGCCTGTAACCCTGCTGGCCAGATAACAGCCTGTAACTTTCCAGAACTTTCCTGTTGGTAGAAAGCAAGTTGACAGATAACAGCCTGTAAACCTGCTGGTCAGATAACAGCCTGTAATGACTTGGCTCGGACATATGACTCTATGAGACTGTTGGTAGAAAGCAAGTTGACAGATAACAGCCTGTAACCCTGCTGGCTAGATAACAGCCTGTACCCCTGCTGGCTAGATAACAGCCTGTAACCCTGCTGGCTAGATAACAGCCTGTAACCCTGCTGGCTAGATAACAGCCTGTAACCCTGCTGGCTAGATAACAGCCTGTAACCCTGCTGGCCAGATAACAGCCTGTAGCCCTGCTGGCCAGATAACAGCCTGTAACCCTGCTGGCCAGATAACAGCCTGTAACCCTGCTGACTAGATAACAGCCTGTAACCCTGCTGGCTAGATAACAGCCTGTAACCCTGCTGGCTAGATAACAGCCTGTAACCCTGCTGGACAGATAACAGCCTGTAACCCTGCTGGCCAGATAACAGCCTTGCCCTGTAGCCAGATAACAGCCTGTAACCCTGCTGGCTAGATAACAGCCTGTAACCCTGCTGGCCAGATAACAGCCTGTAACCCTGCTGGCTAGATAACAGCCTGTAACTCTGCTGGCTAGATAACAGCCTGTAACCCTGCTGGCTAGATAACAGCCTGTAACCCTGCTGGCTAGATAACAGCCTGTAGCCCTTCTGGCCAAAAAACAGTCTGTAACCCTGCTGGCCAGATAACAGCCTGTAACCCTGCTGGCCAGATAACAGCCTGTAACCCTGCTGGCTAGATAACAGCCTGTAACTCTGCTGGCTAGATAACAGCCTGTAACCCTGCTGGCTAGATAACAGCCTGTAGCCCTGCTGGCCAGATAACAGCCTGTAACCCTGCTGGCTAGATAACAGCCTGTAACCCTGCTGGCTAGATAACAGCCTGTAACCCTGCTGGCTAGATAACAGCCTGTAACCCTGCTGACTAGATAACAGCCTGTAACCCTGCTGGCTAGATAACAGCCTGTAACCCTGCTGGCCAGATAACAGCCTGTAACCCTGCTGGTCAGATAACAGCCTGTAACCCTGCTGGCCAGATAACAGCCTGTAGCCCTTCTGGCCAGATAACAGCCTGTAACCCTGCCGGCTAGATAACAGCCTGTAACCCTGCTGGCTAGATAACAGCCTGTAACCCTGCTGGCTAGATAACAGCCTGTAGCCCTTCTGGCCAAAAAAACAGCCTGTAACCCTGCTGGCCAGATAACAGCCT
>NC_060178.1:3374972-3379972 GCF_021184085.1 Oncorhynchus gorbuscha | reverse complement strand
TCACTGTTGGAGCTAGGAACACCAGCATTTCACTGTAGGAGCTAGGAACACCAGCGTTTCACTGTTGGAGCTAGGAACACCAGCGTTTCACTGTTGGAGCTAGGAACACCAGCATTTCACTGTAGGAGCTAGGAACACCAGCATTTCACTGTTGGAGCTAGGAACACCAGCATTACACTGTTGGAGCTAGGAACACCAGCATTTCACTGTTGGAGCTAGGAACACCAGCATTACACTGTTGGAGTTAGGAACACAAGCATTTTCCTACACCTGCGATAACATCTGCTAAATATGTGTATGTGACCAATAAAATTCGATTTGATACGTATCGTCGGGTGATATTGAGCGTCTCCGTGTCGCAGTAGAATGTTAAATATAACTGAGTGAAATCACCTTCATGTTTCGTGCCAAAAATACACATTCTGTTTCACAGAGTCATTTGACTCAATGTGACTCTCTGGATATACTGTCCCCGTCTATGGGCCTACCTGCCTGTCTGCCTACTTGCCTACCTGCCTACCTGCCTACCTGCCTACCTGCCTGCCTGCCAGTGGCCCATACAGCAGGCTGGTTATCAGTCAGCTGGGTTCTCAGTACCCAAATATTATACTTTGTTTTGAGTCATTTGTATTTGACCAGAGCCATAGCACTATATATATATGTATATATATATGTATATATTATATATATATATTTTGTATTTGACCATTATTTTCTCAGACAAGGTCTAAAAAGATATTTATAAATATAAATATTTACATTTCTCAACAAAACGAAGCAACAACTTGTTTTATTAAATAGGCTACATCAGGCAGGGGCACAACTTTGGTTTTAGAAGTGGGGGGGGGATCTTAGTTTTTATTATATTTCATTCATTCGGAGAAAAACTCCAAACATTCTACCCGACCGCTTGTAGGCGTCCCCATGGTCCTAAAGCACACGCCTCGTTTTGTATCACCTTCCAATGATAAGACTAAGGGTGCCAAACATGCATTTTCAGAATGTAGGGGGGGCATGTCCCCCCGTCCCCAGGGAAAGTAGCGCCCCTGCTTACAGACACCATCATTTCTATCTAACATCTAAAACATCAGAGTCTAACGTCTAAAACATCAGAGTCTAACATCTAAAACATCAGAGTCTAACATCTAAAACATCAGAGTCTAACATCTAAAACATCAGAGTCTAACATCTAAAACATCAGAGTCTAACATCTAAAACATCAGAGTCTAACATCTAAAACATCAGAGTCTATCTAACATCTAAAACATCAGAGTCTAACATCTAAAACATCAGAGTCTAACATCTAAAACATCAGAGTCTAACATCTAAAACATCAGAGTCTAACATCTAAAACATCAGAGTCTAACATCTAAAACATCAGAGTCTAACATCTAAAACATCAGAGTCTAACATCTAAAACATCAGAGTCTATCTAACATCTAAAACATCAGAGTCTATCTAACATAAAACATCAGAGTCTCTAACATCTAAAACATCAGAGTCTATCTAACATCTAAAACATCAGAGTCTATCTCTAAAATCTAAAACATCAGAGTCTAACATCTAAAACATCAGAGTCTAACATCTAAAACATCAGAGTCTAACATCTAAAACATCAGAGTCTAACATCTAAAACATCAGAGTCTAACATCTAAAACATCAGAGTCTAACATCTAAAACATCAGAGTCTAACATCTAAAACATCAGAGTCTAACATCTAAAACATCAGAGTCTATCTAACATCTAAAACATCAGAGTCTAACATCTAAAACATCAGAGTCTATCTAACATCTAAAACATCAGAGTCTAACATCTAAAACATCAGAGTCTAACATCTAAAACATCAGAGTCTAACATCTAAAACATCAGAGTCTAACATCTAAAACATCAGAGTCTAACATCTAAAACATCAGAGTCTATCTAACATCTAAAACATCAGAGTCTAACATCTAACATCTAAAACATCAGAGTCAGAGTCTAACATCTAAAACATCAGAGTCTAAAAACATCAGAGTCATCTAAAACATCAGAGTCTAACATCTAAAACATCAGAGTCTAACATCTAAAACATCAGAGTCTAACATCTAAAACATCAGAGTCTAACATCTAAAACATCAGAGTCTAACATCTAAAACATCAGAGTCTAACATCTAAAACATCAGAGTCTAACATCTAAAACATCAGAGTCTAACATCTAAAACATCAGAGTCTAACATCTAAAACATCAGAGTCTAACATCTAAAACATCAGAGTCTAACATCTAAAACATCAGAGTCTATCTAACATCTAAAACATCAGAGTCTAACATCTAAAACATCAGAGTCTAACATCTAAAACATCAGAGTCTAACATCTAAAACATCAGAGTCTAACATCTAAAACATCAGAGTCTATCTAACATCTAAAACATCAGAGTCTAACATCTAAAACATCAGAGTCTAACATCTAAAACATCAGAGTCTAACATCTAAAACATCAGAGTCTAACATCTAAAACATCAGAGTCTAACATCTAAAACATCAGAGTCTAACATCTAAAACATCAGAGTCTAACATCTAAAACATCATAGTCTAACATCTAAAACATCAGAGTCTAACATCTAAAACATCAGAGTCTAACATCTAAAACATCAGAGTCTATCTAACATCTAAAACATCAGAGTCTATCTAACATCTAAAACATCAGAGTCTATCTAACATCTAAAACATCAGAGTCTATCTAACATCTAAAACATCAGAGTCTAACATCTAAAACATCAGAGTCTAACATCTAAAACATCAGAGTCTATCTAACATCTAAAACATCAGAGTCTATCTAACATCTAAAACATCAGAGTCTATCTAACATCTAAAACATCAGAGTCTAACATCTAAAACATCAGAGTCTAACATCTAAAACATCAGAGTCTAACATCTAAAACATCAGAGTCTAACATCTAAAACATCAGAGTCTAACATCTAAAACATCAGAGTCTAACATCTAAAACATCAGAGTCTAACATCTAAAACATCAGAGTCTAACATCTAAAACATCAGAGTCTATCTAACATCTAAAACATCAGAGTCTAACATCTAAAACATCAGAGTCTAACATCTAAAACATCAGAGTCTAACATCTAAAACATCAGAGTCTAACATCTAAAACATCAGAGTCTAACATCTAAAACATCAGAGTCTAATGTCTAAAACATCACAGTCTATCTAACATCTAAAACATCAGAGTCTAACATCTAAAACATCAGAGTCTAACATCTAAAACATCAGAGTCTAACATCTAAAACATCAGAGTCTAACATCTAAAACATCAGAGTCTAACATCTAAAACATCAGAGTCTAACATCTAAAACATCAGACTCTAACATCTAAAACATCAGAGTCTATCTAACATCTAAAACATCAGAGTCTATCTAACATCTAAAACATCAGAGTCTAACATCTAAAACATCAGAGTCTAACATCTAAAACATCAGAGTCTATCTAACATCTAAAACATCAGAGTCTATCTAACATCTAAAACATCAGAGTCTATCTAACATCTAAAACATCAGAGTCTATCTAACATCTAAAACATCAGAGTCTAACATCTAAAACATCAGAGTCTAATGTCTAAAACATCAGAGTCTAACATCTAAAACATCAGAGTCTATCTAACATCTAAAACATCAGAGTCTAACATATAAAACATCAGAGTCTAACATCTAAAACATCAGAGTCTAATGTCTAAAACATCAGAGTCTAACATCTAAAACATCAGAGTCTAACATCTAAAACATCAGAGTCTATCTAACATCTAAAACATCAGAGTCTAACATCTAAAACATCAGAGTCTAACATCTAAAACATCAGAGTCTATCTAACATCTAAAACATCAGAGTCTATCTAACATCTAAAACATCAGTCTACTGGCTGGTTATACGCCGGCAGGATAGAACAGCGGCGTTGGACTATGTATTGCTGGTGCACGGTACCTCAGGAAGTCTATTGTCGCCTGAGGTAGAGTTTCTCATGATAAGCTGTAGACCACATTACCTACCGAGAAATTTTTCATCTGTATTCTTTGTAGCTGTTTACATACCACCACTGTCAGAAGCACTAAGACAACATTGAATGAGCTGTATTCCGCCATAAGCAAACAGGAAACTGCTCACCCAGAGGCGGCGCTCCTAGTGGCCGAGGACTTTGATGCAGGGTAACTTAAATTAGTTTTACTTCATTTCTATCAGCATGTTAAATGAGCAACCACAGGGAAAGAAAACTGTGGAACACCTTTACTCCACACACAGAGACGCATACAAAGCTCTCCCTCGCCCTCCATTTGGCAAATCTGACCATAATTCTATCCTCCTGATTCCTGCTTACAAGCAAAAATTAAAGCAGGAAGCACCAGTGACTAGATCAATAAAAAGGTGGTCAGATGAAGCAGATGCTAAACTACAGGACTGCTTTGTTATCACAGACTGGAACATGTTCTGGGATTCTTCCGATGGCATTGAGAAATACACCACATCAGTCATTGGCTTCATCAATAACTGCATCAATGACATTGTACCTACAGTGACCGTACGTACATACCCCAACCAGAAGCCATGGATTACAGGCAACATCCATTTAACATTACATTTAAGTCATTTAGCAGACGCTCTTATCCAGAGCGACTTACAAATTGGTGCATTCACCTTATGACATCCAGTGGAACAACCACTTTACAATAGTGCATCTAAATATTTTAAGGGGGGTGAGAAGGATTACTTTATCCTATCCTAGGTATTCCTTAAAGAGGTGGGGTTTCAGGTGTCTCCGGAAGGTGGTGATTGACTCCGCTGTCCTGGCGTCGTGAGGGAGTTTGTTCCACCATTGGGGAGCCAGAGCAGCGAACAGTTTTGACTGTTCCGTACTGAGCTAAAGGTGGTACTGTAATCCATGGCTTCAAGGTCTAAGAGGCTTCTAAATCAAATAAAATCAAATGTATTTATATAGCCCTTCGTACATCAGCTGATATCTC
>NC_060178.1:3347472-3364972 GCF_021184085.1 Oncorhynchus gorbuscha | reverse complement strand
ACCTGATAGACATCTATTCAGCCTGATAGACACATAGACATCTATTCAGCCTGAGGGATAGTGACCTGCGTGAGGGGTATCCAGCCCACCTGATAGACATCTATTCAGCCTGATAGACACATAGACATCTATTCAGCCTGAGGGGTAGTGACCTGCGTGAGGGGTATCCAGCCCACCTGATAGACATCTATTCAGCCTGATAGACATCTATTCAGCCTGAGGGGTAGTGACCTGCGTGAGGGGTATCCAGCCCACCTGATAGACATCTATTCAGCCTGAGCCTGAGGGGTAGACATCTATTCAGCCTGAGGATAGACATCTATTCAGCCTAGTGACCTGCGTGAGGGGTATCCAGCCCACCTGATAGACATCTATTCAGCCTGAGGGGTAGTGACCTGCGTGAGGGGTATCCAGCCCACCTGATAGACATCTATTCAGCCTGATAGACACATAGACATCTATTCAGCCTGAGGGATAGTGACCTGCGTGAGGGGTATCCAGCCCACCTGATAGACATCTATTCAGCCTGATAGACACATAGACATCTATTCAGCCTGAGGGATAGTGACCTGCGTGAGGGGTATCCAGCCCACCTGATAGACATCTATTCAGCCTGATAGACACATGATAGACATCTATTCAGCCTGAGGGGTAGTGACCTGCGTGAGGGGTATCCAGCCCACCTGATAGACATCTATTCAGCCTGATAGACACATAGACATCTATTCAGCCTGAGGGATAGTGACCTGCGTGAGGGGTATCCAGCCCACCTGATAGACATCTATTCAGCCTGATAGACACATAGACATCTATTCAGCCTGAGGGATAGTGACCTGCGTGAGGGGTATCCAGCCCACCTGATAGACATCTATTCAGCCTGAGGGGTAGTGACCTGCGTGAGGGGTATCCAGCTATCAGGACTCAGGATATGACAGATATTCAGACACAGGAGGGAAGATAGTGACAGTTCTCAATCATTTATTATAACATGGGGATAGGCCCGGGAAGATCAAGAGCAGGATGAGAGAGGTTCTAATCAGGTCAGAGTCAGGTCAGGTACCGGACCGGATGGCAGGCTCAGGTCAGAGTAGAGTCAGGCAGTTACCACGGATGACATCTAGGCCCGGGATCAGAGTCAGAGTCAGGCAGGTACAGGACGGATGACAGGCTCAGGTCAGAGTCAGGCAGGTACAGGACGGATGGCAGGCCCACAGGATCAGAGTCAGGCAGGTACAGGACGGATGGCAGGCTCAGGTCAGAGTCAGAGTCAGGCAGTTACATAGACATCTAGGCTCAGGCCTGGGATAGAGTCACATAGACATCTATTCAGGCTCAGGGTCAGGGCAGACAGAATGGTCAGAATCGGGAAAACTAGGAAACAGAACTTGAGCAACAGGAAGACTGGAAAGACAAGACTAACTGGCAACAGACAAACAGAGAACACGGGTATAAATACCCAGGGGATAATGGAGAAGATGGGCTACACCTGGAGGAGGGTGGAGACAATCACAAGGGGGTATCAGCCCACCTGATGAAACATCTATTCAGCCTCAGGGGTGTGACATCCAGCTAGAGCCTGATCCAGCCCAATAACACCTATTCAGCCTGAGGGGCAGTGACCTGCCTGAGAGGCAACCAGCCCACCTGAGAGGCACATAAACACCTATTCAGCCTGAGGGGCACATAAACACCTATTCAACTGCGGGGGGTCAGCTCAGCACAATCATTGCCCTGGTTTATGATACTCACACCTCGACTGCAGCCATTGTTGAGGAGTTACGGAGGCATTTGTTTACGTAAATAAAACAAATAAAGTCCAATTCCCTGGTAGAACAGTAGCAGTGAAAGGAACAAATGACTGAGGAGGTCACAGTGACATGGGCTTGGTGAGTGTGACGATCACCAGTGTATTGCCCTGTATATCTCAAGAGCTGGCACAGTCTGGATGTGGGCAGGATGATGGAGCCTGGTGCCAGATCTGCTTGTGTGACGATTGACTATAGGAGTTTTCAAAACAGTACAAACAGATCTGGGATCAGGCTATGTGGATGACTTTGTCGCTGATGCGGTCCCGAGTTAAAAGTCTTTCAAACGATCTTGCAGTTGACGACCTGGAGCCAGATCAAAGACTCTGACGGAACCTGTTTCTGTTTTTTGGAGCATCACACACCAGGATAAGAAGAGACAGAAAGAGAGAAAGAAAGAGAGTGAGTGAGAGAAGGAGAGAGAGTACAAGAGAGAAGGAGGCTACCAGGACTGTAATCTGACTGTATCTGGGTCAGGTGGAGGAAAGAAAGAGTTGGGGTTGTTATTTGGTTTGCTGGAAAGGGGAAGTGGAAGAGGGAGATATGGATAGAGGAGGAGAGATGAGTAGAGCAGAGAGAGGAGGGAAATAGAGGAGGAGAGATGAGTAGAGCAGAGAGAGGAGGGAAATAGAGGAGGAGAGATGGGGAGAGCAGAGAGAGGAGGGAAATAGAGGAGGAGAGATGGGGAGAGCAGAGAGAGGAGGGAAATAGAGGAGGAGAGATGAGTAGAGCAGAGAGAGGAGGGAAATAGAGGAGGAGAGATGAGTAGAGCAGAGAAATAGACGAGGAGAGATGATGAGAGAGCAGAGAGAGGAGGGAAATAGAGGAGGAGAGGAGAGTAGAGCAGACAGAGGGAAATAGAGGAGATGGATAGACATCAGAGCAGCCTGAGGAGGGAAATAGAGGAGGAGAGATGAGTAGAGCAGAGAAAATAGATGAGGAGAGATGAGTAGAGCAGAGAGGGAGGGAAATAGACCCAGAAATGGATAGAGCAGACAGAGGAGGGAAATAGAGGAGGAAATGGTAGAGCAGACAGAGGAGGGAAATAGAGGAGGAAATGGATAGAGCAGACAGAGGGAAATAGAGGAGGAAATGGAGGTAGAGCAGACAGAGGAGACCGGAAATAGAGGAGGCTGGATAGAGCAGACAGAGGAGGGAAATAGAGGAGGAAATGGATAGAGCAGACAGAGGAGGGAAAGAGAGGAGGAAATGGATAGAGCAGACAGAGGAGGGAAATAGAGGAGGAAATGGATAGAGCAGAGAGAGGAGGGAAATAGAGGAGGAGAGTGGATAGAGCAGACAGAGGGAGGGAAATAGAGGAGGAGAGATGGGGAGAGCAGAGAGAGGGAGAGATGAGGCTAGGAAATAGACGAGGAGGTGAGTAGAGCAGAGAAAGGAGGGAAATAGACGAGGAGAGATGGGGAGAGCAGACAGAGGAGGGATATAGAGGAGAGGAAATATGGGGAGACCAGAAGGAGGTGTGGTGGAGGGGAGGGAGAGAGAGGGTAGGTAGAGGAGGTGCAGTGGAGAAGGTTAGGAGATGCCACCACTTGTTGTCTTCACACCCTCTGGTCTCCATCTGCTGTAGCCTGAAGATAGAGAGACGGCCCATCCCTCCCATCAACCCTCACCTGTCTAAGAGTAGAGACCGACTGAGACCAAGATAGAGAGACGACCCATCCCTCCCATCAACCCTCACCTGTCTAAGAGTAGAGACCGACTGTGACCAAGATAGAGAGACGGCCCATCCCTCCCATCAACCCTCACCTGTCTAAGAGTAGAGACCGACTGAGACCAAAACTGAATTTTGACCTCCTGGGAAACCACAGCAAGGTCACAGCTGACTGACAGTAAAGTGTATGAGATGCTCGGTATCATACTGTAGCTATGTCATTTACGCGGCAGTGTAGCCTAGTGGTTAGAGCGTTGGACTAGTAACCGAAGCTGACAAGGTACAAATTTGTCGTTCTGCCCCTGAACAGGCAGTTAACCCACTGTTCCTAGGCCGTCATTGAAAATAAGAATGTGTTCTTAACTGACTTGCCTGGTTAAATAAAGGTTAAATAAAAAATAAAAAATATGTGGATTATACTGTAGCTACAGTGCCTTGGGTATTCGACCCTTGAACTTTGCGACCAATTCTTCAGTTTTTGATTTGTTAAAAAGTTTGAAATATCCAATAAATGTCATTCCACTTCATGATTGTGTCCCACTTGTTGTTGATTCTTCACAAAAAATACAGTTTTTTATCTTCATGTTTGAAGCCTGAAATGTGGCAAAAGGTGGTTCAAGGGGCTGTGACGCCCTGGTCATTATATTTTGTGTTTTTGGTATATGTTTGGGTAAGCCAGGGTATGACATGGGTTTATATGTTGTGTTTTCGTATTGGGGTTTGTAGTATTGGGATTGTGTATGATTAGGGGGTGTCTAGTTAGGCTTGGCTGCCTGAGAGGCTCAATCAGAGTCAGGTGATTCTCGTTGTCTCTGATTGGGAACCGTATTTAGGCAGCCTGAGTGCGCGTTGTATTTCATGATTGTACCTGTCTTAGTGTTAGTCACCAGATAGGCTGTATTAGTTTCATTCTGTTTGTTGTTTTCTTCTTCAGTTATTTCATGTACTGCATTATCTTCATTAAAGTCATGAGTAACCTACACGCTGCATTTGTCTGACTCTCTTCACACAACAGACGGACGAACAGGGGCCGAATACTTTCCAAGGCACTGTATGTAATTTATATGGGGATTATACTGTAGCTGAGTAATTTATATGGGATTATACTGTAGCTATGTAATTTATATGGGATTATACTGTATCTATGTAATTTATATGGGGATTATACTGTATCTGGCACAGTCTCTGGATGCATGTAATTTATGTGGGGATTATACTGTAGCTATGTAATTTATGTGGGGATTATACTGTAGCTGTGTAATTTATATGGGATTATACTGTAGCTATGTAATTTATATGGGGATTATACTGTAGCTATGTAATTTAATATGGGGATTATACTGTATCTATGTAATTTAATATGGAGATTATACTGCAGCTGTGTAATTTATGATGGGGATTATACTGTAGCTGTGTAATTTATGTGGGGATTATACTGTAGCTGTGTAATTTATATGGGGATTATACTGTAGATGTGTAATTTATATGGGGATTATACTGTAGCTATGTAATTTATGTGGGGATTATACTGTATCTATGTAATTTAATATGGGGATTATACTGTAGCTATGTAATTTATATGGGGATTATACTGTATCTATGTAATTTAATATGGGGATTATACTGTATCTATGTAATTTATATGGGGATTATACTGTAGCTGTGTAATTTATATGGGGATTATACTGTATCTATGTAATTTAATATGGGGATTATACTGTAGCTATGTAATTTATATGGGGATTATACTGTAGCTATGTAATTTATATGGGGATTATACTGTAGCTATGTAATTTATATGGGGATTATACTGTAGCTGTGTAATTTATATGGGGATTATACTGTAGCTATGTAATTTATATGGGATTATACTGTAGCTGTGTAATTTATATGGGGATTATACTGTAGCTGTGTCATTTATATGGGGATTATACTGTATCTGTGTAATTTATATGGGATTATACTGCATCTGTGTAATTTATATGGGGATTATACTGTAGCTGTGTAATTTATATGGGGATTATACTGTATCTGTGTAATTTATATGGGATTATACTGTATCTGTGTAATTTAATATGGGGATTATACTGTAGCTGTGTAATTTAATATGGGGATTATACTGTAGCTATGTAATTTAATATGGGGATTATACTGTAGCTATGTAATTTATATGGGGATTATACTGTAGCTGTGTAATTTAATATGGGGATTATACTGTATCTATGTAATTTAATATGGGGATTATACTGTATCTATGTAATTTAATATGGAGATTATACTGCAGCTGTGTAATTTATGTGGGGATTATACTGTAGCTGTGTAATTTATGTGGGGATTATACTGTAGCTATGTAATTTAATATGGGGATTATACTGTAGCTATGTAATTTATATGGGGATTATACTGTAGCTATGTAATTTATATGGGGATTATACTGTAGCTATGTAATTTATATGGGGATTATACTGTAGCTATGTAATTTATATGGGGATTATACTGTAGCTGTGTAATTTATATGGGGATTATACTGTAGCTATGTAATTTATATGGGATTATACTGTAGCAGTAATTTATATGGGGATTATACTGTAGCTGTGTAATTTATATGGGATTATACTGTATCTGTGTAATTTATATGGGATTATACTGTATCTGTGTAATTTATATGGGGATTATACTGTAGCTGTGTAATTTATATGGGGATTATACTGTATCTGTGTAATTTATATGGGATTATACTGTATCTGTGTAATTTAATATGGGGATTATACTGTAGCTGTGTAATTTAATATGGGGATTATACTGTAGCTATGTAATTTAATATGGGGATTATACTGTAGCTATGTAATTTATATGGGGATTATACTGTAGCTGTGTAATTTAATATGGGGATTATACTGTATCTATGTAATTTAATATGGGGATTATACTGTATCTATGTAATTTAATATGGAGATTATACTGCAGCTGTGTAATTTATGTGGGGATTATACTGTAGCTGTGTAATTTATGTGGGGATTATACTGTAGCTATGTAATTTAATATGGGATTATACTGTAGCTATGTAATTTAATATGGGGATTATACTGTAGCTATGTAATTTATATGGGGATTATACTGTATCTATGTAATTTAATATGGGGATTATACTGTAGCTATGTAATTTATATGGGGATTATACTGTATCTATGTAATTTAATATGGGGATTATACTGTAGCTATGTAATTTATATGGGGATTATACTGTATCTATGTAATTTAATATGGGGATTATACTGTAGCTATGTAATTTATATGGGGATTATACTGTATCTATGTAATTTAATATGGGGATTATACTGTAGCTATGTAATTTATATGGGGATTATACTGTAGCTGTGTAATTTATATGGTTATACTGTAGCTATGTAATTTATATGGGGAGTATACTGTAGCTATGTAATTTATATGGGATTATACTGTAGCTGTGTAATTTATATGGGATTATACTGTAGCTGTGTAATTTATGATTATACTGTAGATGTGTAATTTATCTCTGGATTATACTGTAGCTATGTAATTTATATGGGATTATACTGTATCTATGTAATTTAATATGGAGATTATACTGTAGCTGTGTAATTTATATGGGGATTATACTGTATCTGTGTAATTTATATGAGATTATACTGTATCTGTGTAATTTAATATGGGGATTATACTGTAGCTGTGTAATTTAATATGGGATTATACTGTAGCTATGTAATTTAATATGGGGATTATACTGTAGCTATGTAATTTATATGGGGATTATACTGTAGCTGTGTAATTTATATGGGTATTATACTGTATCTATGTAATTTAATATGGGGATTATACTGTAGCTATGTAATTTAATATGGGGATTATACTGTAGCTATGTAATTTATATGGGGATTATACTGTAGCTATGTAATTTATATGGGGATTATACTGCAGCTGTGTAATTTATATGGGGATTATACTGTAGCTGTGTAATTTAATATGGGGATTATACTGTATCTATGTAATTTAATATGGGGATTATACTGTATCTATGTAATTTAATATGGAGATTATACTGCAGCTGTGTAATTTATATGGGGATTATACTGTAGCTATGTAATTTATGTTTATACTGTATCTATGTAATTTAATATGGGGATTATACTGTAGCTATGTAATTTATATGGGGATTATACTGTATCTATGTAATTTAATATGGGGATTATACTGTATCTATGTAATTTATATGGGGATTATACTGTAGCTGTGTAATTTATATGGGGATTATACTGTATCTATGTAATTTAATATGGGGATTATACTGTAGCTATGTAATTTATATGGGGATTATACTGTAGCTATGTAATTTATATGGGGATTATACTGTAGCTATGTAATTTATATGGGGATTATACTGTTGCTGTGTAATTTATATGGGGATTATACTGTAGCTATGTAATTTATATGGGATTATACTGTAGCTGTGTAATTTATATGGGGATTATACTGTAGCTGTGTCATTTATATGGGGATTATACTGTATCTGTGTAATTTATATGGGATTATACTGCATCTGTGTAATTTATATGGGGATTATACTGTAGCTGTGTAATTTATATGGGGATTATACTGTATCTGTGTAATTTATATGGGATTATACTGTATCTGTGTATTTGTGGGTGTTTGTTCCTTTAATATGGGGATTATACTGTAGCTGTGTAATTTAATATGGGGATTATACTGTAGCTATGTAATTTAATATGGGGATTATACTGTAGCTATGTAATTTATATGGGGATTATACTGTAGCTGTGTAATTTAATATGGGGATTATACTGTATCTATGTAATTTAATATGGGGATTATACTGTATCTATGTAATTTAATATGGAGATTATACTGCAGCTGTGTAATTTATATGGGGATTATACTGTAGCTGTGTAATTTATGTGGGGATTATACTGTAGCTATGTAATTTAATATGGGGATTATACTGTAGCTATGTAATTTATATGGGGATTATACTGTAGCTATGTAATTTATATGGGGATTATACTGTAGCTATGTAATTTATATGGGGATTATACTGTAGCTATGTAATTTATATGGGGATTATACTGTAGCTGTGTAATTTATATGGGGATTATACTGTAGCTATGTAATTTATATGGGATTATACTGTAGCTGTGTAATTTATATGGGGATTATACTGTAGCTGTGTAATTTATATGGGGATTATACTGTATCTGTGTAATTTATATGGGATTATACTGTATCTGTGTAATTTATATGGGGATTATACTGTAGCTGTGTAATTTATATGGGGATTATACTGTATCTGTGTAATTTATATGGGATTATACTGTATCTGTGTAATTTAATATGGGGATTATACTGTAGCTGTGTAATTTAATATGGGGATTATACTGTAGCTATGTAATTTAATATGGGGATTATACTGTAGCTATGTAATTTATATGGGGATTATACTATAGCTATGTAATTTATATGGGGAGTATACTGTATCTATGTAATTTATATGGGATTATACTGTATCTATGTAATTTAATATGGAGATTATACTGCAGCTGTGTAATTTATGTGGGGATTATACTGTAGCTGTGTAATTTATGTGGGGATTATACTGTAGCTATGTAATTTATATGGGATTATACTGTAGCTGTGTAATTTAATATGGGGATTATACTGTAGCTATGTAATTTATATGGGGATTATACTGTATCTATGTAATTTAATATGGGGATTATACTGTAGCTATGTAATTTATATGGGGATTATACTGTATCTATGTAATTTAATATGGGGATTATACTGTAGCTATGTAATTTATATGGGGATTATACTGTATCTATGTAATTTAATATGGGGATTATACTGTAGCTATGTAATTTATATGGGGATTATACTGTATCTATGTAATTTAATATGGGGATTATACTGTAGCTATGTAATTTATATGGGGATTATACTGTAGCTGTGTAATTTATATGGGGATTATACTGTAGCTATGTAATTTATATGGGGAGTATACTGTAGCTATGTAATTTATATGGGATTATACTGTAGCTGTGTAATTTATATGGGATTATACTGTAGCTGTGTAATTTATGTGGGGATTATACTGTAGATGTGTAATTTATCTCTGGATTATACTGTAGCTATGTAATTTATATGGGATTATACTGTATCTATGTAATTTAATATGGAGATTATACTGTAGCTGTGTAATTTATATGGGGATTATACTGTATCTGTGTAATTTATATGAGATTATACTGTATCTGTGTAATTTAATATGGGGATTATACTGTAGCTGTGTAATTTAATATGGGGATTATACTGTAGCTATGTAATTTAATATGGGGATTATACTGTAGCTATGTAATTTATATGGGGATTATACTGTAGCTGTGTAATTTATATGGGTATTATACTGTATCTATGTAATTTAATATGGGGATTATACTGTAGCTATGTAATTTAATATGGGGATTATACTGTAGCTATGTAATTTATATGGGGATTATACTGTAGCTATGTAATTTATATGGGGATTATACTGCAGCTGTGTAATTTATATGGGCATTATACTGTATCTATGTAATTTAATATGGGGATTATACTGTAGCTATGTAATTTAATATGGGGATTATACTGTAGCTATGTAATTTATATGGGGATTATACTGTAGCTATGTAATTTATATGGGGATTATAACTGTAGCTATGTAATTTATATGGGGATTATACTGTAGCTATGTAATTTATATGGGGATTATACTGTAGCTGTGTAATTTATATGGGGATTATACTGTAGCTATGTAATTTATATGGGATTATACTGTAGCTGTGTAATTTATATGGGGATTATACTGTAGCTGTGTAATTTATATGGGGATTATACTGTATCTGTGTAATTTATATGGGATTATACTGTATCTGTGTAATTTATATGGGGATTATACTGTAGCTGTGTAATTTATATGGGGATTATACTGTATCTGTGTAATTTATATGGGATTATACTGTATCTGTGTAATTTAATATGGGGATTATACTGTAGCTGTGTAATTTAATATGGGGATTATACTGTAGCTATGTAATTTAATATGGGGATTATACTGTAGCTATGTAATTTATATGGGGATTATACTGTAGCTGTGTAATTTAATATGGGGATTATACTGTATCTATGTAATTTAATATGGGGATTATACTGTATCTATGTAATTTAATATGGAGATTATACTGCAGCTGTGTAATTTATGTGGGGATTATACTGTAGCTGTGTAATTTATGTGGGGATTATACTGTAGCTATGTAATTTAATATGGGGATTATACTGTAGCTATGTAATTTAATATGGGGATTATACTGTAGCTATGTAATTTATATGGGGATTATACTGTATCTATGTAATTTAATATGGGGATTATACTGTAGCTATGTAATTTATATGGGGATTATACTGTATCTATGTAATTTAATATGGGGATTATACTGTAGCTATGTAATTTATATGGGGATTATACTGTATCTATGTAATTTAATATGGGGATTATACTGTAGCTATGTAATTTATATGGGGATTATACTGTAGCTGTGTAATTTATATGGGGATTATACTGTAGCTATGTAATTTATATGGGGAGTATACTGTAGCTATGTAATTTATATGGGATTATACTGTAGCTGTGTAATTTATATGGGATTATACTGTAGCTGTGTAATTTATGTGGGGATTATACTGTAGATGTGTAATTTATCTCTGGATTATACTGTAGCTATGTAATTTATATGGGATTATACTGTATCTATGTAATTTAATATGGAGATTATACTGCAGCTGTGTAAATTATGTGGGGATTATACTGTAGCTGTGTAATTTATGTGGGGATTATACTGTAGCTGTGTAATTTATATGGGATTATACTGTATCTATGTAATTTAATATGGAGATTATACTGCAGCTGTGTAAATTATGTGGGGATTATACTGTAGCTGTGTAATTTATGTGGGGATTATACTGTAGCTGTGTAATTTATATGGGGATCATACTGTAGCTATATAATTTATATGGGATTATACTGTAGCTGTGTAATTTATGTGGGGATTATACTGTAGATGTGTAATTTATCTCTGGATTATACTGTAGCTATGTAATTTATATGGGATTATACTGTGGCTGTGTATTTTATATGGGCATTACAACAGTGCAGTGTAGTTATATGGGCATTACAACAGTGCTGTGTAGTTATATGGGCATTACAACAGTGCAGTGTATTTATATGGGCATTACAACAGTGCAGTGTAGTTATATGGGCATTACAACAGTGCAGTGTATTTATATGGGCATTACAACAGTGCAGTGTATTTATATGGGCATTACAACAGTGCAGTGTATTTATATGGGCATTACAACAGTGCTGTGTATTTATATGGGCATTACAACAGTGCAGTGTATTTATATGGGCATTACAACAGTGCAGTGTATTTATATGGGCATTACAACAGTGTATTTATATGGGCATTACAACAGTGTAGTTATTTATGGGCATTACAACAGTGCTGTGTATTTATATGGGCATTACAACAGTGTATTTATATGGGCATTACAACAGTGTATTTATATGGGCATTACAACAGTGCAGTGTATTTATATGGGCATTACAACAGTGTATTTATATGGGCATTACAACAGTGCAGTGTATTTATATGGGCATTACAACAGTGCAGTGTATTTATATGGGCATTACAACAGTGTAGTTATATGGGCATTACAACAGTGTATTTATATGGGCATTACAACAGTGTATTTATATGGGCATTACAACAGTGTATTTATATGGGCATTACAACAGTGCAGTGTATTTATATGGGCATTACAACAGTGTATTTATATGGGCATTACAACAGTGTATTTATATGGGCATTACAACAGTGTATTTATATGGGCATTACAACAGTGCAGTGTAGTTATATGGGCATTACAACAGTGTATTTATATGGGCATTACAACAGTGTATTTATATGGGCATTACAACAGTGTAGTTATATGGGCATTACAACAGTGCAGTGTATTTATATGGGCATTACAACAGTACAGTGTATTTATATGGGCATTACAACAGTGTATTTATATGGGCATTACAACAGTGCAGTGTATTTATATGGGCATTACAACAGTGCAGTGTATTTATATGGGCATTACAACAGTGTATTTATATGGGCATTACAACAGTGTATTTATATGGGCATTACAACAGTGTATTTATATGGGCATTACAACAGTGTATTTATATGGGCATTACAACAGTGTATTTATATGGGCATTACAACAGTGTATTTATATGGGCATTACAACAGTGTATTTATATGGGCATTACAACAGTGTATTTATATGGGCATTACAACAGTGTATTTATATGGGCATTACAACAGTGTATTTATATGGGCATTACAACAGTGTATTTATATGGGCATTACAACAGTGTATTTATATGGGCATTACAACAGTTATATGGGCATTATATTATATGGCATTACAACAGTGTATTTATATGGGCATTACAACAGTGCAGTGTATTTATATGGGCATTACAACAGTGTATTTATATGGGCATTACAACAGTGCAGTGTAGTTATATGGGCATTACAACAGTGTATTTATATGAGCATTACAACAGTGTATTTATATGGGCATTACAACAGTGCAGTGTAGTTATATGGGCATTACAACAGTGTATTTATATGGGCATTACAACAGTGTATTTATATGGGCATTACAACAGTGTATTTATATGGGCATTACAACAGTGTAGTTATATGGGCATTACAACAGTGTATTTATATGGGCATTACAACAGTGTATTTATATGGGCATTACAACAGTGTATTTATATGGGCATTACAACAGTGCAGTGTATTTATATGGGCATTACAACAGTGTATTTATATGGGCATTACAACAGTGTATTTATATGGGCATTACAACAGTGTATTTATATGGGCATTACAACAGTGTATTTATATGGGCATTACAACAGTGTATTTATATGGGCATTACAACAGTGTATTTATATGGGCATTACAACAGTGTATTTATATGGGCATTACAACAGTACAGTGTAGTTATATGGGCATTACAACAGTGTAGTGTAGTTATATGGGCATTACAACAGTGTATTTATATGGGCATTACAACAGTGCAGTGTATTTATATGGGCATTACAACAGTGCAGTGTATTTATATGGGCATTACAACAGTGTATTTATATGGGCATTACAACAGTGTATTTATATGGGCATTACAACAGTGCAGTGTATTTATATGGGCATTACAACAGTGCAGTGTATTTATATGGGCATTACAACATTTACATTTACATTTAAGTCATTTAGCAGACGCTCTTATCCAGAGCGACTTACAAATTGGTGCATTCACCTTATTACAACAGTGCAGTGTGAGTTCCAGTATGCCTCTGTGTTGGTACTAGTAAACCACAACACAGTTCTCATATTGTAAACAATGTTGAGTGGAGAACTAAAGAGATGCCAGTCTCTCAGATATTAGTTTGTTTGGTGAGAAAGAAGGTCTGTCTGCATTTTACCCAAGACTCCAGGCATTTCATAATACATCTTGATGACTCTGATGCGCATCTGAAATGGAACTCTGTTCCTTATTCACCCCTGTCTGTCCCAGTCTCTTCCTGTACTCCCCTCTTCCTGTTTCTCCCATTGCCTTCAGGGCTGTTGCACTTCTCAGCAACCTGTTTTTATCTTATCATCTTTGATGTGGCCCTGTCACACTCCCTGTCACACAGTAACACCATCCTTCCAATAAAGACCATGATAAGGGCTGATGATTCTCCTCCAGTTATATATTTAGCCCAGATTGCCATAGTTTCAGACATATTAGGTGTGATGAATATCTTTCATTGATTTCATGATGCTTCAGTGGAATAAATGATAGAGTTAAGCCAGTGTTCTTTTTGGCTCTTTAAAAAAAAAAAAAAAAAAAACAATGGTCTAGTTTTCGTCATCTTGACTAAAATATAATTACGTCTTAGTTACGTCTTAGTCGATTTGAATAATGATTTAGTCTTGTTATCTTCAAAATTATGAAAACAGTCGGCCATTTTAGTTAACTAAAATGGCCGACGCCCTTTCAACTAGAATCAGTCCTTTTTTCTTTGAGGAATAGAGGGAGTCTTGGCTGGGTTGGCTACAGAACCTCTATATGAAATGCAGTGGGAAAAGTGGGAGGGTTCAGCGAGTTTACAAATTCAAAGACGGGGAGAGAAAAACATAGCTAGACTGTTGTTTTACTATTAAACTCAATGCTGCTGTTGTTTTTTAATTTAGCAAAGCAGCTTGTGTGTTAACCAGGCAAAGGTTAGCTAACTAGAAGGCTGGTGGTGATTGGTGAAACAAGAGAGTCGCCTGCTCAATGTGTATAATCGGAGGCGGAAGCGGAGTCGGAGGCGGAGCCTGTTTTACATGTCTGCCCACACTCATCGCTTGCTCCCCTGCATCTCACCAGGTGTGTGGCTGCGTGTGCCAGGTGTGGGGCGGGGTGTCACAGGTGTGACTCTGCGTGTGCCAGGTGTTGGGCAGGGTGTGCCAGGTGTGGGGCGGGGTGTGCCAGGTGTGAGGCGGGGTGTGCCAGGTGTTGGGCGGGGTGTGCTAGGTGTGGGGCGGGGTGTCACAGGTGTGACTCTGCGTGTGCCAGGTGTTGGGCAGGGTGTGCCAGGTGTGAGGTGGGGTGTGCCAGGTGTTGGGCAGGGTGTGCCAGGTGTGGGGCGGGGTGTGCCAGGTGTGGGGCTGCGTGTGCCAGGTGTTGGGCAGGGTGTGCCAGGTGTGGGGCGGGGTGTGCCAGGTGTGACTCTGCATGTGCCAGGTGTTGGGCAGGGTGTGCCTGGTGTGAGGTGGGGTGTGCCAGGTGTTGGGCAGGGTGTGCCAGGTGTGGGGCGGGGTGTGCCAGGTGTTGGGCAGGGTGTGCCAGGTGTGAGGCGGGGTGTGCCAGGTGTTGGGCAGGGTGTGCCAGGTGTGAGGCGGGGTGTGCCAGGTGTAGGGCGGGGTGTCACAGGTGTGGGGCGGGGTGTGCCAGGTGTGGGGCGGGGTGTCACAGGTGTGGGGCGGGGTGTGCCAGGTGTTGGGCGGGGTGTGCCAGGTGTGGGGCGGGGTGTGCCAGGTGTGGGGCGGGGTGTCACAGGTGTGACTCTGCATGTGCCAGGTGTGGGGCGGGGTGTCACAGGTGTGACTCTGCGTGTGCCAGGTGTTGGGCACGGTGTGCCAGGTGTGGGGCGGGGTGTGCCAGGTGTGAGGCGGGGTGTGCCAGGTGTGGGGCGGGGTGTCACAGGTGTGGGGCGGGGTGTGCCAGGTGTGGGGCGGGGTGTCACAGGTGTGGGGCGGGGTGTGCCAGGTGTTGGGCAGGGTGTGCCAGGTGTGAGGCGGGGTGTCACAGGTGTGGGGCGGGGTGTGCCAGGTGTTGGGCAGGGTGTGCCAGGTGTGAGGCGGGGTGTGCCAGGTGTGACTCTGCATGTGCCAGGTGTTGGGCAGGGTGTGCCAGGTGTGGGGCGGGGTGTGCCAGGTGTGGGGCGGGGTGTGCCAGGTGTGGGGCGGGGTGTGCCAGGTGTGACTCTGCATGTGCCAGGTGTGGGCGGGGTGTGCCAGGTGTGGGGCGGGGTGTGCCAGGTGTGACTCTGCATGTGCCAGGTGTGGGCGGGGTGTGCCAGGTGTGGGCGGGGTGTGCCAGGTGTGGGCGGGGTGTGCCAGGTGTGGGCGGGGTGTGCCAGGTGTGGGGCAGGGTGTGCCAGGTGTGAGGCGGGGTGTGCCAGGTGTGGGCGGGGTGTGCCAGGTGTGGGGCGGGGTGTGCCAGGTGTGGGGCGGGGTGTGCCAGGTGTGGGGCGGGGTGTGCCAGGTGTGAGGCGGGGTGTGCCAGGTGTGGGGCGGGGTGTGCCAGGTGTGGGGCGGGGTGTGCCAGGTGTGGGGCGGGGTGTGCCAGGTGTGAGGCGGGGTGTGCCAGGTGTGGGGCGGGGTGTGCCAGGTATGACTCTGCGTGTGCCAGGTGTGAGGCGGCGTGTATCAGGTGTGACTCTGCGTGTGCCAGGTGTGTCCTTCCCATCTGCTGAACAGAACTCTCAATCTTTACAAAATACTCTTGTCTTGCCCACTTATTAGTCAGATTTTAGTCGCACAGATATTTTAAAAATATTTTTTGTTTAGACTTGTAGCTAGCTAGCTTAGCAATGAACCATAATCCCAACCCGAACAGTACAAACGAATTGTCATAGCTAGCCACCGTGCATGAAATGCTGTAGTGTGAATTTACAGGTAGCTAAAGCTAACCAAGCAGATACAATGTTAGCTAGCTGACAATAAGCTGTGACTAGCAATGCAAATGGCTTTCTGAGATACTAATAACATTACTGCACATATCATACACGTAAAATTAGCTAGCGAGCCGGCAAACTAACGTTTAGTTTCGCTAGTGAAGAGTACGCTTTAAACTTGCAATGAAGATGACTTTTTGACAAAATTAGAAACGTACGATATCTGAAAATGTAGCTAGACTATAACCAATAAAGATGGATGAATGCTTAATGACAGAACTTCGCTGTTTCCGTTTTGTTCGTAGCTACGGCTTGTTTGACCCCAACCCACACCAAGTCATTCCATCCCCCGACCCACACCAAGTCATTCCATCCCCGACCCACACCAAGTCATTCCATCCCCCAACCCACACCAAGTCATTCCATCCCCCATCCCACACAAAGTCATTCCATCCTCCAACCCACACCAAGTCATTCCATCCCCCAGCCCACACCAAGTCATTCCATCCCCCAACCCACACCAAGTCATTCCATCCCCCAACCCACAACAAGTCATTCCATCCACCATCCCACACCAAGTCATTCCATCCCCCAACCCACACAAAGTCATTCCATCCTCCAACCCACAACAAGTCATTCCATCCCCCAGCCCACACCAAGTCATTC
>NC_060178.1:3294972-3342472 GCF_021184085.1 Oncorhynchus gorbuscha | reverse complement strand
GTGGACTAGGAGGAGGATCAGTCTGGAGAGTGGTGGACTAGGAGGAGTATCAGTCTGGAGGTGGTGGACTAGGATCAGTCTGGAGAGTGGTGGACTAGGATCAGTCTGGAGAGTGGTGGACTAGGATGAGTCTGGAGAGTGGTGGACTAGGATCAGTCTGGGGAGGGGTGGACTAGGAGGAGGATCTGTCTGGGGAGTGGTGGACTAGGATCAGTCCGGGGATGGGTGGACTAAGATCACTCTGGGGGAGGGTGGACTAGGATCAGTCTGGAGAGTGGTGGCCTAGGAGGAGGATCAGTCTGGAGAGTGGTGGACTAGGATCAGTCTGGAGAGTGGTGGACTAGGATCAGTCTGGAGAGTGGTGGACTAGGAGGAGGATCCGTCTGGGGAGTGGTGGACTAGGATCAGTCTGGAGAGTGGTGGACTAGGATCAGTCTGGAGAGTGGTGGACTAGGAGGAGGATCAGTCTGGAGAGTGGTGGACTAGGAGGAGGATCAGTCTGGAGAGTGGTGGACTAGGATCAGTCTGGAGAGTGGTGGACTAGGAGGGTGATCAGTCTGGAGAGTGGTGGACTAGGAGGAGGATCAGTCTGGAGAGTGGTGGACTAGGATCAGTCTGGAGAGTGGTGGACTAGGAGGAGGATCAGTCTGGAGAGTGGTGGACTAGGAGGTTCAGTCTGGAGAGTGGTGGACTAGGAGGAGGATCAGTCTGGAGAGTGGTGGGCTAGGAGGAGGATCAGTCTGGGGAGTGGTGGACTAGGAGGAGGATCAGTTTGGAGAGTAGTGGGCTAGGAGGAGGATCAGTCTGGAGAGTGGTGGGCTAGGAGGAGGATCAGTCTGGGGAGTGGTGGACTAGGAGGAGGATCAGTTTGGAGAGTGGTGGGCTAGGAGGAGGATCAGTCTGGAGAGTGGTGGACTAGGAGGAGGATCAGTCTGGAGAGTGGTGGGCTAGGAGGAGGATCAGTCTGGGGAGTGGTGGACTAGGAGGAGGATCAGTTTGGAGAGTGGGGGCATTATGAAAATGTGCTGGAAAGCGTTTTAGAATACCCTCCAAATCAAATCATTTGGCATGGAGGTCATCACAGATCCACTTGTACCCGAATACCTGAGATCCGATACGGGACACAAGCAGGCCGGGGTACAGAATTCTAAATAACGTCATTGGTCTGGGTAGGATCTGATATGATGGTCATGGGTCTTGGGTAGGATCTGATGTGATTGTTATGGGTCTGGGTAGGATCTGATATGATGGTCATGGGTCTTTGCTTAGGATCTGATGTGATTGTTATGGGTCTGGGTAGGATCTGATATGATGGTCATGGGTCTTGGGTAGGATCTGATATGATGATCACGGGTCTTGGGTAGGATGTGTAATTTTAACTGACTTGTCCTGGAAGGGCCCGTACAGATCTGAATGCGACAGTAATTTGTTTTTTAATGAGAGTGGAGTGTGTAGGTTGAATAAAGAGATTGTGCTAAAACTGTCCAGTTTGAGTGTTTGTTGCAGCTGGTTCCAGTCGCTAGCTGCAGCGAACTGAAAAGAGGGGCGACCCAGGGATGTGTGCTTTGTGGACCTTTAACAGAATGTGACTGGCAGAATGGGTGTTGTATGTGGAGGATGAGGGCTGCAGTAGATACTTCAGATAGGGGGTAGTGAGGCCTAAGAGGGTTTAATAAATAAGCATCAACCAGTAGGTCTTGCAACGGGTATACAGAGATGACCAGTTTACAGGGGAGTATAGAGTGCAGTGATGCGTCCTATAAGGAGCATTGGTGGCAAATCTGATGGCCGAATGGTAAAGAACATCTAGCCACTCGAGATCACCCTTACCTGCTGATCTATAAATTATGTCTCTGTAATCTAGCATGGGTAATCTAGCATGTAATCTAGCATGTCATGACGTGGCCGTTTCTGGGTGTAGATCGTGGCTTCCCCCTCTCTCACTCTCTCCAACACCCAGGTACTGTTATCTCAGGTCGTAAATTCCTGGTGGAGACTGTCTCCCCTTTTCATGCAGAGAGAGAGAGTGACCACAGAGTGAACAAGGGATTTCACTTGGCCAAACTCCTAAATCGCCAAAATGGGAGTTTTAAACAATATGTCAACCTTTGAGAGTGTTTGAAAGGTCTGTAGACACTTAAGGGACAGCTATGTTGAGTGTGTTTCATTTGGTGACCTCACGAGGGACAGGAAACACATATAACTTTTTCTCTGAATGTGTATATTTCTCAGTTATGGTGTTTGCATCTAATTCTTGTATAAAATGAGTAAAGATGAAACTATTTGTGAAATTATGTAATGTGACGTTTAACCTTTAATTTTGAGAGAATTGAATTCCCCGTAAAGTTTAACTAGTCAGTGGCTCCATTGAGCACAGACATGATCTGGCCCTCTTCTACTGTTACGAATAAAAGCCCCTCCTAAGAAAAATCTCTTCAGACTAAGCAAACCCACAGCGTGAGCTGTGATTGCGAATTGCTAAGACCACCAAATACCTCGGTGTAAACTGAGGTGGCATAGGTTTGAGTACCAAGACTAGAAAACCATACCACGTGGAGCATTGGCTACAGACTTATCGATCCCTACAGAATAAGAGCAAATCTTAGGTACTAATTACTAGTCTGCAGCTAGAAATGACATAAACCTGGGATGCGAATTCCGACAAAACCGCCGAAACATCTATTCTAAGAACAATTGACACCTGCCGTATCGATTACCACAGACATCATCAGGAGCCGTCGACCGACAACCACTCTCTGACGAACTGACCCTCCAGCAGACGGACTGACGATTCCAACAGAGAAGCTCACAATGACATGGGCGTAAATATATATTGATTGCAATTATTCCCGAATAAGTGAGTGTTCATGTGCAAAGGATTAGCATTTCAATTAATTTACAGGTGTAGTTGGAAGTTTACATACACTTTAGCCAACTACATTTGAACTCAGTTTTTCACAATTCCTGACATTTAATCCGAGTAAAAATTCTCTGTTTTAGGTCAGTTAGGATCACCACTTTATTTTAAGAATGCGAAATGTCAGAATAATATTAGAGTGATTTATTTCAGCTATTATTTCTTTCATCATATTCCCAGTGGGTCAGAAGTTTACATACACTCAATTAGTATTTGGTAGCATTGCCTTTAAATTGTTTAACTTGGGTCAAACGTTTCGGGTAGACTTCCACAAGCTTCCCACAACAGGTTGGGTGAATTTTGGCCCATTCCTCCTGACAGAGCTGGTGTAACCGAGTCAGGTTTGTAGGCCTCCTTGCTCGCACATGCTTTTTCAATTCTGCCCACAAACGTCCTATAGGAAAACGTTCTATAGGATTGAGGTCAGGGCTTTGTGATGGCCACTCCAATACCGTGACTTTGTTGTCCTTAAGCTATTTTTCCACAACATTGGAAGTATGCTTGGGGTCATTGTCCATTTGGAAGATCCATTTGCGACCAAGCTTTAACTCACTGACTGATGTCTTGAGATGTTGCTTCAATATATCCACATAATTTTCCTCCCTCATGATGCTATCTATTTTGTGAAGTGCACCAATCCCTCCTGCAGCAAAGCACCCCCACAACATGATGTTGGGATGGTGTTCTTCGGCTTGCAAGCTTCCCCCCTTTTCCACCAAACATAACGATGGTCATTATGGCCAAACAGTTCTATTTTTGTTAAATCAGACCAGAGGATATTTTTCCAAAAAGTACGATTTTTGTCCCCATGTGCAGCTGGCTTTTTATTGCGGTTTTGGAGCAGTGGCTTCTTCCTTGCTGAGCGGCCTTTCAGGTTATGTCGATATTGGACTCGTTTTACTGTAGATATAGATACTTGTGTACCTGTGTTCTGCCTTACAAACAGAACAACGGAATGGATCCCATGCAGCGACCCCCAAAAAAAATGACTCCGAAAAACGGAAACGAGGCGGTCTTCTGGTCAGACTTCAGAGACGGGCACACCGTGCACCACTCTCTAGCATTCTTCTTGCCAATGTCCAGTCTCTTGACAACAAGGTTGATGAAATCCAAGCAAGGGTAGCATTCCAGAGGGATATCAGAGACTGTAACGTTCTTTGCTTCACGGAAACATGGCTCACTGGAGACACGCTATCCGAGGCGGGGCAGCCAACGGGTTTCTCCACGCATCGCGCCGACAGAAACAAACATCTTTCTGGTAAGAAGAGGGGCGTATGCCTTATGACTAACGAGACATGGTGTGATGAAAGAAACATACAGGAACTCAAATACTTCTGTTCACCTGATTTAGAATTCCTCACAATCAAATGTAGACCGCATTATCTACCAAGAGAATTCTCTTCGATTATAATCACAGCCGTATATATCTCCCCCCAAGCAGACACATCGATGGCTCTGAACAAACTTTATTTAACTCTTTGCAAACTGGAAACCATTTATCCGGAGGCTGCATTCATTGCAGCTGGGGATTTTAACAAGGCTAATCTGAAAACAAAACTCCCTACATTTTATCAGCATATCGATTGCGCAACCAGGGGTAGAAAAACCTTGGATCATTGTTACTCTAACTTCCGCGACGCATATAAGGCCCTGCCCCGCCCCCCTTTCGGAAAAGCTGACCACGACTCCATTTTGTTGATCCCTGCGTACAGACAGAAACTAAAACAAGAGGCTCCCACGCTGAGGTCTGTCCAACGCTGGTCCGACCAAGCTGACTCCACACTCCAAGACTGCTTCCATCACGTGGACTGGGATATGTTTCATATTGCTTCAGATAACAATATTGACGAATACGCTGATTCGGTGTGCGAGTTCATTAGAACTTGCGTTGAAGATGTCGTTCCAGTAGCAACGATTAAAACATTCCCTAACCAGAAACCGTGGATTGATGGCAGCATTAGCGCGAACCACTGCTTTTAATCAGGGCAAGGTGTCTGGTAACATGACCGAATACAAACAGTGCAGCTATTCCCTCCGCAAGGCTATTAAACAAGCTAAGCGTCAGTACAGAGACAAAGTAGAATCTCAATTCAACGGCTCAGACACAAGAGGCATGTGGCAGGGTCTACAGTCAATCACGGACTACAGGAAGAAATCCAGCCCAGTCACGGACCAGGATGTCTTGCTCCCAGGCAGACTAAATAACTTTTTTGCCCGCTTTGAGGACAATACAGTGCCACTGACACGGCCTGCAATGAAAACATGCGGTCTCTCCTTCACTGCAGCCGAGGTGAGTAAGACATTTAAACGTGTTAACCCTCGCAAGGCTGCAGGCCCAGACGGCATCCCCAGCCGCGCCCTCCGAGCATGCGCAGACCAGCTGGCCGGTGTGTTTACGGACATATTCAATCAATCCCTATACCAGTCTGCTGTTCCCACATGCTTCAAGAGGGCCACCATTGTTCCTGTTCCCAAGAAAGCTAAGGTAACTGAGCTAAACGACTACCGCCCCGTAGCACTCACTTCCGTTATCATGAAGTGCTTTGAGAGACTAGTCAAGGACCATATCACCTCCACCCTACCTGACACCCTAGACCCATTCCAATTTGCTTACCGCCCAAATAGGTCCACAGACGATGCAATCTCAACCACACTGCACACTGCCCTAACCCATCTGGACAAGAGGAATACCTATGCGAGAATGCTGTTCATCGACTACAGCTCAGCATTCAACACCATAGTACCCTCCAAGCTCGTCATCAAGCTCGAGACCCTGGGTCTCGACCCCGCCCTTTGCAACTGGGTACTGGACTTCCTGACGGGCCGCCCCCAGGTGGTGAGGGTAGGCAACAACATCTCCTCCCCGCTGATACTCAACACTGGGGCCCCACAAGGGTGCGTTCTGAGCCCTCTCTTGTACTCCCTGTTCACCCACGACTGCGTGGCCACGCACGCCTCCAACTCAATCATCAAGTTTGCGGACGACACAACAGTGGTAGGCTTGATTACCAACAACGACGAGACGGCCTACAGGGAGGAGGTGAGGGCCCTTGGAGTGTGGTGTCAGGAAAATAACCTCACACTCAACGTCAACAAAACTAAGGAGATGATTGTGGACTTCAGGAAACAGCAGAGGGAACACCCCCCTATCCACATCGATGGAACAGTAGTGGAGAGGGTAGCAAGTTTTAAGTTCCTCGGCATACACATCACAGACAAACTGAATTGGTCCACTCACACAGACAGCATCGTGAAGAAGGCGCAGCAGCGCCTCTTCAACCTCAGGAGGCTGAAGAAATTTGGCTTGTCACCAAAAGCACTCACAACCCTCTACAGATGCACAATCGAGAGCATCCTGGCGGGCTGTATCACTGCCTGGTACGGCAACTGCTCCGCCCTCAACCGTAAGGCTCTCCAGAGGGTAGTGAGGTCTGCACAACGCATCACCGGGGGAAAACTACCTGCCCTCCAGGACACCTACACCATCCGATGTTACAGGAAGGCCATAAAGATCATCAAGGACATCAACCACCCGAGCCACTGCCTGTTCACCTCGCTATCATCCAGAAGGTGAGGTCAGTACAGGTGCATCAAAGCTGGCACGGAGAGACTGAAAAACAGATTCTATCTCAAGGCCATCAGACTGTTAAACAGCCACAACTAACATTGAGTGGCTGCTGCCAACACACTGACACTGACTCAACTCCAGCCACTTTAATAATGGGAATTTATGTTAAATGATGTAAATATATCACTTGCTACTTTAAACAATGCTACCTAATATAATGTTACTTACCCTACATTATTAATCTCATATGCATACGTATATACTGTACTCTACATCATCGACTGCATCCTTATGTAACACATGTATCACTAGCCACTTTAACTATGCCACTTTGTTTACATACTCATCTCATATGTATATACTGTAGTCGATACCATCTACTGTATCTTGCCTATGCTGCTCTGTACCATCACTCATTCATATATCCTTATGTACATATTCTTTATCCCCTTACATTGTGTATAAGACAGTAGTTTTGGAATTGTTAGTTAGATTACTTGTTGGTTATTACTGCATTGTCGGAACTAGAAGCACAAGCATTTCACTACACTCGCATTAACATCTGCTAACCATGTGTATGTGACAAATCAAATTTGATTTGATTTGATGTAAATTGAGGAGAGCGTGGGGCATGGGATTGAGCCTTGGGGTACTCCCTTGGTGACAGGCAGTGGCTGAGACAGCAGATTTTCTGGCTTAATACACTGCACTCGTTGAGAGAGGTTGTTAGCAAACCAGGCCAAAGACCCCCAGAGACACCAATACTCCTTAGCCGGCACACAAGAGTGGAATGGTCTACCGTATCAAAAGATTTGGCTAAGTCAATAAAAATAGCAGCACAACATTGCTTACAATCAAGGCCAAAGGTGACATCGTTTAGGATCTTTAATGCAGTGACACATCCATAACCTGAGCGGAAACCGGACTGCATACCAGATACTATAGACATCAAGAAAGCCAGTCAGTTGATTATTTACAAGTTGTTCCATCACTTGATAAACAAGGCAAAATAGAAATAGGCCTATAACAGTTAGGATCAACCTGACATCCCCTTTAAATAAAGGACGAACCGTGGCTGCCTTCCAAGCAATGGGAACCTCTCCAGAGAAGAGAGACAGGTTAAAAAGGTCAGAGATAGGCTTGGTGATGATAGGGGCAGCATCCTTAATAAAGAAGAAAGGGTCTAAACCATCTGACCCAAAATGTTTTGGGGTCAAGTTTAAGGAGCTCCTTTAGCACCTCAGACTCAGTGACCGCCTGCAGGGAGAATCTTTGTAGCGGGGCAGGGGAAAAATAGGGATAGTCGCATTAGAAGGGGTGGGAGATGAGGAAATGTTGGACGGGCAAGGAGGCGTGGCTGAGTCAAATAGGAATCCTGACTTAATGAAGTGGTGATTAAAGACCTCAGCCATGTGCTTCTTGTCAGTAACAACCACACCATCAACATTAAGGGACATGGACAGCTGTGAGGAGGAGGGTTTATTCTCCAGGTCTTTAATTGTTATCCAGAACCTCTTGGGATTAGACCCACAGAGAGAGAACTGCTCCTTAAAGTAACTAACTTTGGCCTTCTGGATAGCCTGAGTGCACTTATTTCTCATTTGCCTCAACGAGAGCCAGTCAGCCTGAGGCATGTGTCAAGCCTTTCGCCAAATGGGATTCTTGAGATGGAGCAACTCTGCCATATCACGGTCGAACCAGGGGCTGAACCTGTATTTAATTCTAATTTTCTTTATGGGGACGTGTTTCTTAACAATACCTCTGAAAATATCAGAAAATAAGGTCCAAGCGTCTTCGACAGAGGGGATCAAGCTGATTCTATACCATTTTACAGAGGCCAGTTCATGAAGGAAGGTTCATGAAGCACATTACAGTTTTCTAGCAAGCATCTATGACAAATCAGGACAGGTCGTTTCACTGAGCAGCTACTACGAACACAGACTGTAAAACAGTGATCACTGAGGTCATTACAGAAACACCAGACTGATACCTATCAGGATTATTTGGTAGGATAACATCGAGGAAGTAGCCTTTTCTTAGTGTTTGGAGTCATACCTTGTGGGAATGGTAACAATCTGGTCAGGTGGTTTAAGCATGTCCCAGTTTAGGTCACCTAGCAGGACAAATTCAGACTTAGTGTAAGGGGCCAGTAGAGAGCTAAGGGCAGGGAGGGTACAGGCCGGTGCTGATGGAGGAGAATAGCACCCCGCAACAGTCAACAAAGGGCTATTTGAAAGTTTAATGCTTAAAACCAGCAATCAAATTGTTTGGGAACAGACTTGGTGGAGACAACCGAGCACAGAAGGTGATCCTTGGTAAAGATTGCCACTCCACCACCTTTGGAAGATCTGTCTTGCCGAAAAAGGTTATAACCAGAAAGGTTAACATCAGTATTCAAAACACTTTTTCTGAACCACGTCTCATTAATGACCAACACATCTGGATTGGAGCTGTGAACCCACACTTTCAATTCATACATTTTTTTTTTGTAATTAGCTTCTAGTGTTAACATGCAGAAAACCCAGGATTTTACGAGAGCAGAAATCAGTGAAGCAGATATCAGAGCACAAGTCAGATTTGGGGCTAGCAACTGTAGATGGGCCAGGGTGTACATGCACATCCATAGATATCATCAGCAGTAATACAATCAGGGCACTGCAGAGGACAGGGAGAATGCTGCAGTGTTGATTTATGACATCTGAATGTGCATCAGATGGCAACAAGATCATATTGTACAGCAATTTCATCAGGTAACATGAATACAAAGCCAGTGAGAGGTGGTTGGAATAGGATGGGAGGCCAAGAGTCTGTGGAACCAAGAGAGAGTCAGAGTCCCGAGGGTGGGAACAAACATAGTCTGTCCCACAGTTGGGTAAAGAAAGTTTGTAGTCAACAAAGTATACAGAAGTCATGAGGCAAACAGCAAAATAGCAAAATACACAAAATAAGAAATATATAACGACTTGGAGCGAGCTATTGTTAGTTGATAGTCACTCGCCACAACAGTGCGTGAGTGCTGGAGGTGAGCTAAAGCTCGGAGTGAGGGGGGAGTGTGGTGGGGGTACCTGTACCAGACAGGGGGAGACAGGTCAGGGCAGATGGTGAACAGAGAGGTGTGAGTGTGGTTGGCTACCTGTACCAGACAGGGGGAGACAGGCCAGGGCAGATGGTGAACATATCGCCAGGGGGAATCCAAGCAGCAGGCAATGGGAGTAGGTGTCACACCCACTTGGGAGAAACCTTTATTTCTGGAGGCAGATTTCTTGTATAAAATGCCAGTGACTGGTCTTTGAACAGCAGGAGGGGACTTCAGAGGATGCTTCAAAGCTTCCTGCCACTTGTTGGGCCCAAAGGACTCGACATATTTTGCTTCACACCTCAGTGCTAATTGAATTTATATCTGGTCTGTTCTTGCAAGCCTGGAAGCCTTAACTCAGCATTCCGTCCCCATAAAGTCAAATATATCATTGTAATGTACTTCATTTTTTATTTTTTTTTTTCTTCTTGGCTTTGAAAATAGCATCAGACCAAACACTACTCACTCAGTTCCAGGTTGGATGGTGTCCTCAGGTCTCTGCTGTTTGTTTGCTAGAGCACCCTCCATATAGCTTGGAAAAATGAAATCCTTGGAAGCAGTAATCTCTCTGGTTAATTTTGGTCAAAATTAGGTTGTAGGTTTGGAGTTTTGATCTGGAGTGAAGGCATTGCTGTGGAGGGTAAAAAAAAACTAAAACTATAACTGAACATAATTCATGATATTTTTTAATTTATTAGGGGTTCAAAGCGAAGCTGTGAAATCTATTGTTATTCTTAGATAAAAAAATGTTTTGACGTGGTCAAATAACTCAAGCTTAGTTACTGTTTTCTAATTTGGCACACAGAAACTAGAGGCCATGAGTAACTTGGTCAAAAAGACCAAGATTGTCCAATAGATGGCGCTGTCATAAACCCCGTTTGACCTAGAGACTTGAAACTGTGTAAGCATGTGTCTTTCCTCATGCTGAACAAATATGCCTCATGGACCCATTATGTCTGTCAGGATAGAGTTTCCGCCATCTTGGACAGTTTGTAAAACCTTCGAAAAACATCTTCTCATAAGTCCAAATAACACCGAATAACACTGAATAACACCAAATAACACCGAATAACACCGAATAACACCGAATAACACCGAATAACACCGAATAACACCGTATGGTACATTTCTAAACTTTATTTTGAGAAAAGTTAAGGGATTGGTTAATAAGAGATGGATGAGTTATTGATAAATCAGGAAATCAGATTTTACATTTCCATTTAAATCCTTTGTAAATCCACTTCACAATGGCCTAACTTTTTGGGGTCATCACAGACATGATCATGATGAACCACGTTTTGTTTGGCATTGATATCGTCAACAATAAGGCAATTATATTAACAATGACCTTTTTGTACTATATAACGCTAATGCTTAAAATATAGATAGAAACTCTTCTCATCGACTAATAGTCAGATTCACTGGGGTTTGAGAAAATAATGCTGATGCATTCAAAGATGGCTACCAGTAGATACGCTTATATGCTAAAATCTGCTAAAAAAAATACTTAAAAATCTGATTTTCATGAACAATAGGACAAAGAAAATGCACGCCCATGGTACATGGGTACTTGCTTTTTGCACACGAATGCTCAAAATCATCTTCTCTTCATGAACGTCATTCACGCCAGATGTTGAATTTAGACTCATTACATCTTTAACGGTTTTGAGAAAAAACTGTTGATGCATTCAAATATGGCCGGACCCTATAGATGCCAGTAAGCACATATGCTGACGCTAAAATTACTTTATAAAAATCTTCTTCCAAAGAATCAGATATACTCCGAATTTGGTATATGGACTCAATTAATTAGCCTCTAATGATGTTGAGAATGATCAGTTGCTGCATTCAAAATCGGCCACGCTACACTGCTAGATGGCCACGCTACACTGCTAGATGGTACCATATCACACCAGGGCTGAACCAATGGACATGGGGCCATGACATTTGGTATGTAAGCCTTGTGTATGTAAGCCTTTTACATTTACATTTAAGTCACTTAGCAGACGCTCTTATCCAGAGCGACTTACAAATTGGTGCATTCACCTTATGACATCCAGTAGAACAGTCACTTTACAATAATGCATCTAAATCTTAAGGGGGGTGAGAAGGATTACTTATCCTATCCTAGGTATTCCTTAAAGAGGTGGGGTTTCAGGTGTCTCCGGAAGGTGGTGATTGACTCCGCTGTCCTGGCGTCGTGAGGGAGTTTGTTCCACCATTGGGGGGCCAGAGCAGCGAACAGTTTTGACTGGGCTGAGCGGGAACTGTACTTCCTCAGTGGTAGGGAGGCGAGCAGGCCAGAGGTGGATGAACGCAGTGCCCTTGTTTGGGTGTAGGGCCTGATCAGAGCCTGGAGGTACTGAGGTGCCGTTCCCCTCACAGCTCCGTAGGCAAGCACCATGGTCTTGTAGCGGATGCGAGCTTCAACTGGAAGCCAGTGGAGAGAGCGGAGGAGCGGGGTGACATGAGAGAACTTGGGAAGGTTGAACACCAGACGGGCTGCGGCGTTCTGGATGAGTTGTAGGGGTTTAATGGCACAGGCAGGGAGCCCAGCCAACAGCGAGTTGCAGTAATCCAGACGGGAGATGACAAGTGCCTGGATTAGGACCTGCACCGCTTCCTGTGTGAGGCAGGGTCATACTCTGCGGATGTTGTAGAGCATGAACCTACAGGAACGGGCCACCGCCTTGATGTTAGTTGAGAACGACAGGGTGTTGTCCAGGATCACGCCAAGGTTCTTAGCGCTCTGGGAGGAGGTCACAATGGAGTTGTCAACCGTGATGGCGAGATCATGGAACGGGCAGTCCTTCCCCGGGAGGAAGAGCAGCTCCGTCTTGCCGAGGTTCAGCTTGAGGTGGTGATCCGTCATCCACACTGATATGTCTGCCAGACATGCAGAGATGCGATTCGCCACCTGGTCATCAGAAGGGGGAAAGGAGAAGATTAATTGGGTGTCGTCTGCATAGCAATGATAGGAGAGACCATGTGAGGTTATGACAGAGCCAAGTGACTTGGTGTATAGCGAGAATAGGAGAGGGCCTAGAACAGAGCCCTGGGGGACACCAGTGGTGAGAGCGCGTGGTGAGGAGACAGATTCTCGCCACGCCACCTGGTAGGAGCGACCTGTCAGGTAGGACGCAATCCAAGCGTGGGCCGTGCCGGAGATGCCCAACTCGGAGAGGGTGGAGAGGAGGATCTGATGGTTCACAGTATCGAAGGCAGCCGATAGGTCTAGAAGGATGAGAGCAGAGGAGAGAGAGTTAGCTTTAGCAGTGAGGAGCTCCTCCGTGATACAGAGAAGAGCAGTCTCAGTTGAATGACTAGTCTTGAAACCTGACTGATTTGGATCAAGAAGGTCATTCAGAGAGAGATAGCGGGAGAGCTGGCCAAGGACGGCACGTTCCAGAGTTTTGGAGAGAAAAGAAAGAAGGGATACTGGTCTGTAGTTGTTGACATCGGAGGGATCGAGTGTAGGTTTTTTCAGAAGGGGTGCAACTCTCGCTCTCTTGAAGACGGAAGGGACGTAGCCAGCGGTCAGGGATGAGTTGATGAGCGAGGTGAGGTAAGGGAGAAGGTCTCCGGAAATGGTCTGGAGAAGAGAGGAGGGGATAGGGTCAAGCGGGCAGGTTGTTGGGCGGCCGGCCGTCACAAGACGCGAGATTTCATCTGGAGAGAGAGGGGAGAAAGAGGTCAGAGCACAGGGTAGGGCAGTGTGAGCAGAACCAGCGGTGCCGTTTGACTTAGCAAACGAGGATCGGATGTCGTCGACCTTCTTTTCAAAATGGTTGACGATGTCATCTGCAGAGAGGGAGGGGGGGGGGAGGGGGAGGAGGATTCAGGAGGGAGGAGAAGGTGGCAAAGAGCTTCCTAGGGTTAGAGGCAGATGCTTGGAATTTAGAGTGGTAGAAAATGGCTTTAGCAGCAGAGACAGAGGAGGAAAATGTAGAGAGGAGGGAGTGAAAGGATGCCAGGTCCGCAGGGAGGCGAGTTTTCCTCCATTTCCGCTCGGTTGCCCGGAGCCCTGTTCTGTGAGCTCGCAATGAGTCGTCGAGCCACGGGGCGGGAGGGGAGGACCGAGCCGGCCTGGAGGATAGGGGACATAGAGAGTCAAAGGATGCAGAAAGGGAGGAGAGGAGGGTTGAGGAGGCAGAATCAGGAGATAGGTTGGAGAAGGTTTGAGCAGAGGGAAGAGATGATAGGATGGAAGAGGAGAGAGTAGCGGGGGAGAGAGAGCGAAGGTTGGGACGGCGCGATACCATCCGAGTAGGGGCAGTGTGGGAGGTGTTGGATGAGAGCGAGAGGGAAAAGGATACAAGCCTTGTGTATGTAAGCCTCGTTGCCCTTAGAAACTATGTGACTATAAAGTCACTACAACCTTAGATGGCACCAACACCAGACTAGTTGGTGACACTGTAGATGTCATTGGCACCAGTGGCACCATAGGATACTAGGGCACTATTGTTCAAGTGGACTTTGTATATCATGCTAATTAATGTTAGATTTAAATTATACACACCAGCCTTGTGAAATATTGTGAATAGTATATCTGTATAATCACATAGTGTTGCCCAATTATGTCATACACAAGGTACACATTGTATGTAGTGAAAGGTGGATATTTTTATTTAGGAAAATGTGAAACCCAAAGTCCTTCCATTTTCCCAGTCTTTGTATTACAGCTCTGAGAGTGTATTGAAGTATTTTGGAATGCTAATTCTTTCACTGATTGCACATAAAGGTAGATAGTTCCTACATGATAGAGTGCTTGCTTTGTTATCCAACTTGATCTTGTGTCCTTTCTATCATCCTGTGAACCCCGTTCATTGCTGCTCACAGCTATATTTTGAGTTAGTTTTGGAGTCAAATATACTTTCAGTGAAGTTTTAGTTTTTCCTAACGGGTTTTATCATTATTTTATTTCAGTCTACTAAATCGTTTTTCATGATTTGTTTTTCTTTCAGTTTTTGTTTACTATAATAACTGCGGGCAGTTGCCAAGAACCTTACTTACAGTCAGTCATTTGCACTATTTTATTTTCCCTTATTTACTGTGGCGCATCTCTTGCTAACTTGACAGTGATTTGTGGAAGTAATTCTGTAGCTACAGTAGCAAGTATTCTTGGCTTCAATTCAATTCACTGTCAGATTTTTTCACACAGTCAGAACTACCCAACGTTAGCTAGTTAGATAAAACCTGACATGGCTAAAAAATGACTAAACCGTAAATGTAAAGCTAACTGCTGTAGCTGCATACTAGCCAGGAGAAACTTATAGTTGCTTGACTTTCGTTCAAACATATCAACGTTTATTCATAATTAAACTTACTTTGTCCGTGGTGGTGCTCCATGGGGCTTCTTCTCTCACTGCTTGTTACAACTGAGAACAAAGCAGCCAGTTGTAGGAGGGGTAAGGAACTAAACAGCCAGTTGGAGGAGGGGTAAGGAACTAAACAGCCAGTGGGAGGAGGGGTAAGGAACTAAACAGCCAGTTGGAGGAGGGGTAAGGAACTAAACAGCCAGTTGGAGGAGGGGTAAGGAACTCAACAGCCAGTGGGAGGAGGGGTAAGGAACTAAACAGCCAGTGGAAGGAGGGGTAAGGAACTAAACAGCCAGTTGGAGGAGGGGTAAGGAACTCAACAGCCAGTGGGAGGAGGGGTACGGAACTAAACAGCCAGTTGGAGAAGGGGTAAGGAACTAAACAGCCAGTGGGAGGAGGGGTAAGGAACTAAACAGCCAGTTGGAGGAAGGGTAAGGAACTAAACAGCCAGTTGGAGGGGTAAGGAACTCAACAGCCAGTGGGAGGAGGGGTAAGGAACTAAACAGCCAGTTGGAGGGGTAAGGAACTCAACAGCCAGTGGAAGGAGGGGTAAGGAACTAAACAGCCAGTTGGAGGAGGGGTAAGGAACTAAACAGCCAGTTGGAGGAGGGGTAAGGAACTAAACAGCCAGTTGGAGGAGGGGTAAGGAACTAAACAGCCAGTGGGAGGAGGGGTAAGGAACTAAACAGCCAGTTGGAGGAGGGGTAAGGAACTAAACTGCCAGTTGGAGGAGGGGTAAGGAACTCAACAGCCAGTGGGAGGAGGGGTAAGGAACTCAACAGCCAGTTGGAGGGGTAAGGAACTCAACAGCCAGTTGGAGGAAGGGTAAGGAACTCAACAGCCAGTGGGAGGAGGGGTAAGGAACTAAACAGCCAGTTGGAGGGGTAAGGAACTCAACAGCCAGTTGGAGGAAGGGTAAGGAACTCAACAGCCAGTTGGAGGAGGGGTAAGGAACTAAACAGCCAGTTGGAGGAGGGGTAAGGAACTAAACAGCCAGTTGGAGGAGGGGTAAGGAACTAAACAGCCAGTGGGAGGAGGGGTAAGGAACTAAACAGCCAGTTGGAGGAAGGGTAAGGAACTAAACAGCCAGTGGGAGGAGGGGTAAGGAACTAAACGGCCAGTGGAAGGAGGGGTAAGGAACTAAACAGCCAGTGGAAGGAGGGGTAAGGAACTAAACAGCCAGTTGGAGGAGGGGTAAGGAACTCAACAGCCAGTTGGAGGAAGGGTAAGGAACTAAACAGCCAGTTGGAGGAAGGGTAAGGAACTAAACAGCCAGTTGGAGGAAGGGTAAGGAACTCAACAGCCAGTTGGAGGAAGGGTAAGGAACTAAACAGCCAGTTGGAGGAAGGGTAAGGAACTAAACAGCCAGTTGGAGGAAGGGTAAGGAACTCATGTCATGTTACAGCGCCAGAGTTCGTTTCAAAACAACGAATCTGGCAACTCGTTTTTCAATATAAATGCCTCTTTATTGTATGTATTGTTTTGCTTCTAACATTTGGGAGGGGGGTGGGGACATGTCCTGGCTCCTACACCCTTGATCAGTGGCCGCTTCTCTGGGTGCTCTGCTGCAATGTCCTGTCCTTGTTCTGCTCTGCTTGCCGAGTGGTTGGCTGGAAGTCTAGGATGGTGAGGACGTAGTGTATTAGCAGTCTCTACCCAGACCCTCCCGTGGACCTCCATCTCCTGGTGTTTAACCCGGACTCTATTGGAGCCCTGCAGTGATTACTGGACACACACACAGACCTGTCCCACAGGACACTGATTGTCCTGCACCTCCCAGGCAAGGGGAGTGGATACACATAAACGTACAGGCGTACACTCACCAAGCCACACAAACACACACACATAAAGTCACACAAATACACACACACGAAGCCACACAAACACACACATAGCACAATGCTGACGAATGAACTCCTGGCCCTGCCAAGTCTAATTAACAGTCAGTGCTGCATCGACCAGTAGCTCCTCTCATCCTCTCCTCGCCTCTCCTCCTCTCCTCTCATCCTTTCCTCCTCTCCTTTCCTCCTCCTCTCCTCTCCTCTCCTCTCCTCTCCTCTCCTCTCCTCTCCTCTCCTCTCCTCTCCTCTCCTCTCCTCTCCTCTCATCTCCTCTCCTCTCCTCTCCTCTCCTCTCCTCTCCTCTCCTCTCCTCTCCTCTCCTCTCCTCTCCTCTCCTCTCCTCTCCTCTTCTCTTCTCTTCCTCTCCTCTCCTCTCCTCTCCTCTCCTCTCCTCTCCTCTCCTCTCCTCTCCTATCCTATCCTATCCTCTCCTCTCCTTTCATCCGTTTGTTAGTTTGTTGAGGAGGGGAAGAAACACAGTTCTAATCCAGTCAGTATGGGGGCCCTGGGGGTATCAGGGTTGTGTTTTGATTTCTCCTCTCCTCACCTCTCCTCTCCTCTCCTCTCCTCTCCACTCCTATTCTCTTCTCTCCTCTCCTCCTCTCAGTCTGGGGGCCCTGGGGCCCTCAGTTTTTGATTTCTGCTCTCCATGCCTCCCTATCCTTCCCTCAGCTTGTATTGGTGCTCCCTATCCTTCAGCTGCTGACTAAAATAACGGAGTGATCTGTGACTGAGCTTGCATCCCAAATGGCACCCTATTCCCTATATAGTGCACTACTTTAGACCAGAGCCCTATGGAACCCTATTCCCTATATAGTGCACTACTTTAGACCAGAACCCTATTCCCTATATAGTGCACTACTTTAGACCAGAACCCTATGGAACCCTATTCCTTATATAGATTAACAAGAAGTTACGTTTGAATGTGGTGTATTGCACTTGTGAATGTATGAAAGTTAAATATTTCTAATAATTAAAAAAAAATGTTGTGCTCTACCATTTCACCGGATGTTGTCGAAACGTTCCGCTTGCGGAACACCTAGCCTATAACTAGCAATGCAAATTACTCTGAGTTACGAATAATATTAATACACATATCATACACGTACTGTTAGCTAGCTAGCCAGCCAACTAACGTTAGCTAGATAGCTAACAGTACGCTTTAACTTGCAATGAAAATGATTTTCTGACAAAATTAGAAACTTATAATATCTGACAATGTAACTAGACTCTTGCCCGTATACAAGGATTCTCGCTCTCTGTCACGGTTGCCATGGTTGCCCTTAGTTTGAAGATGTAATCCAGATTTATATTTATATTTATATGTTTTATACAACAGACTTATTCTGTGTGTTCTCTTTTCGACTCATATTTGCAATCAAAAGGCAGAATGTTCTCCTTAGCTATCATATTCTGCTTCCACCAGACATTCCACTCATTTCAAAATCCTCCAGACAGTGCAGAGCAACACTTAGTAACTTTAGTAACACTTTTGCAGTTTTCCGTGATATCTAAAAAAAAAAAAAGCTGCATTAGAAAAGATTACCTACACATACTGAGCAACTCATGTTATAGCCAGAAGCGTGCTACATGGCAGACCAATCCAAACTCATCTCTCGGAATGTCCAGCCCATCCATTATCTCAGCCAATCATGGCTAGCGGGAAGGTTCCTGACTTTTTCTGTGGCTAAACCAACTAGGCTCATAATTTAACAATGCTATTGTATTTACAGATGGAATACAAGTTTGTAATTATACTTTTGCACATGAAAGTTCAGGTGTTCCAGAAGGCATTTTTCAACAACAAAAAAAAGGTAATTTTGATTCAATTTAAAAAAAATAAATGTTTACGTTCAAATGGCACTCATATTTTCTTCCCTCAAACACAACAACAACAACAACCCCATAATGACAACGCGAAAACAGGTTGGACAGACACCTCTTTATACAAGGTCCCACGGTTGACATGTCAGAGGAAAGACCAAGAAAACCAAGCCATGAGGTCGAAGGAATTGTCCGTAGAGCTCCGAGACAGGATTGTGTGGAGGCACAGGGTGTGCCATTTGGGAGACATGCTGCTGCCATCCGTCTCTCCCTCCTGTCTCCACCAACAAAACATGTCCTCTACCTCTCCCTCCTGTCTCCACCAACAAAACATGTCCTCTACCTCTCCCTCCTGTCTCCACCAACAAAACATGTCCTCTACCTCTCCCTCCTGTCTCCACCAACAAAACATGTCCTCTACCTCTCCCTCCTGTCTCCACCAACAAAACATGTCCTCTACCTCTCCCTCCTGTCTCCACCAACCCAACATGTCCTCTACCTCTCCCTCCTGTCTCCATCAACCCAACATGTCCTCTACCTCTCCCTCTCCCTCCTGTCTCCACCAACCCAACATGTCCTCTACCTCTCCCTTCTGTCTCCACCAACCCAACATGTCCTCTACCTCTCCCTCCTGTCTCCACCAACCCAACATGTCCTCTACCTCCACCAACCCAACATGTCCTCTACCTCTCCCTCCTGTCTCCATCAACCCAACATGTCCTCTACTTCCCCCTCTCCCTCCTGTCTCCACCAACCCAACATGTCCTCTACCTCTCCCTCTCCCTCCTGTCTCCACCAACCCAACATGTCCTCTACCTCTCCCTTCTGTCTCCACCAACCCAACATGTCCTCTACCTCTCCCTCCTGTCTCCACCAACCCAACATGTCCTCTACTTCCCCCTCTCCCTCCTGTCTCCACCAACCCAACATGTCCTCTCCCTCTCCCTTCTGTCTCCACCAACCCAACATGTCCTCTACCTCTCCCTCCTGTCTCCACCAACCCAACATGTCCTCTACCTCTCCCCCTCCACCAACCCAACATGACCTCTACCTCCTGTCTCCACCAACCCAACATGTCCTCTACCTCTCCCTCCTGTCTCCACCAACCCAACATGTCCTCTACCTCTCCCTCCTGTCTCCATCAACCCAACATGTCCTCTACCTCTCCCCCCTGTCTCCACCAACCCAACATGACCTCTACCTCTCCCTCCTGTCTCCACCAACCCAACATGTCCTCTACCTCTCCCTCCTGTCTCCACCAACCCAACATGTCCTCTACTTCCCCCTCTCCCTCCTGTCTCCACCAACCCAACATGTCCTCTACCTCTCCCTCTCCCTCCTGTCTCCACCAACCCAACATCCCTCCTGTCTCCACCAACCCAACATGTCCTCTACCTCTCCCTCCTGTCTCCACCAACCCAACATGTCCTCTACTTCCCCCTCTCCCTCCTGTCTCCACCAACCCAACATGTCCTCTACCTCTCCCTCTCCCTCCTGTCTCCACCAACCCAGCATGTCCTCTACCTCTCCCTCCTGTCTCCACCAACCCAACATGTCCTCTACTTCCCCCTCTCCCTCCTGTCTCCACCAACCCAACATGTCCTCTACCTCTCCCTCTCCCTCCTGTCTCCACCAACCCAGCATGTCCTCTACCTCTCCCTCTCCCTCCTGTCTCCACCAACCCAGCATGTCCTCTACCTCTCCCTCTCCCTCCTGTCTCCACCAACCCAGCATGTCCTCTACCTCTCCCTCCTGTCTCCACCAACCCAACATGTCCTCTACTTCCCCCTCTCCCTCCTGTCTCCATCAACCCAACATGTCCTCTACCTCTCCCTCCTGTCTCCATCAACCCAACATGTCCTCTACCTCTCCCTCCTGTCTCCACCAACCCAACATGTCCTCTACCTCTCCCTCCTGTCTCCATCAACCCAACATGTCCTCTACTTCCCCCTCTCGCTCCTGTCTCCATCAACCCAACATGTCCTCTACCTCTCCCTCCTGTCTCCATCAACCCAACATGTCCTCTACCTCTTCCTCTCCCTCCTGTCTCCACCAACCCAACATGTCCTCTACCTCTCCCTCCTGTCTCCACCAACCCAACATGTCCTCTACATCTCCCTCCTGTCTCCATCAACCCAACATGTCCTCTACCTCTACCTCTCCCTCCTGTCTCCACCAACCCAACATGTCCTCTACTTCCCCCTCTCCCTCCTGTCTCCATCAACCCAGCATGTCCTCTACCTCTCCCTCCTGTCTCCACCAACCCAACATGTCCTCTACCTCTCCTTCCTGTCTCCACCAACCCAGCATGTCCTCTACCTCTCCCTCCTGTCTCCACCAACCCAACATGTCCTCTACCTCTCCCTCCTGTCTCCACCAACCCAACATGTCCTCTACCTCTCCCTCCTGTCTCCACCAACCCAACATGTCCTCTACTTCCCCCTCTCCTTCCTGTCTCCACCAACCCAGCATGTCCTCTACCTCTCCCTCCTGTCTCCACCAACCCAACATGTCCTCTACCTCTCCCTCCTGTCTCCATCAACCCAACATGTCCTCTACTTCTCCCTCCTGTCTCCACCAACCCAACATGTCCTCTACCTCTCCCTCCTGTCTCCACCAACCCAACATGTCCTCTACCTCTCCCTCCTGTCTCCACCAACCCAACATGTCCTCTACTTCCCCCTCTCCCTCCTGTCTCCATCAACCCAACATGTCCTCTACCTCTCCCTCCTGTCTCCACCAACCCAACGTCTCCCCTACTGCTCCCTCCAAGGTCAAGATAAACAACTCTTCCTGCTCTTTGACTAATGCAGACATTTAAAGACCAGAGTCTCAATTAATCTACAGGCTTTTAATCTGCTGTTTTTTTTTACCTCGGTGGGAAGAAGGAAAGGACAGGGCTGTGTGGATACGCTCGCTGTCATCCGGGCCATACACACTAAGTGGAACAGAGAAACCCAGTCAGTCTGTGATCTGAAAGGTCATTAGGACGATAAGGATCAAAGAGGAAGGATTTTACCGGAAGCTTAATAGCTCCTAGACACAGGGATGCATTCGTGAGGAGGGGGTTGGAGATCGTACTGCGGGGAGGAAAACACGTTTGACGTCCGGCAGTCCTGTAGACAGTGCAGGTTCCACTTTAGTCTCTCCGGCAAAATAGGTTTTCTCTCAATGAGAGCTTTATAGCTCCTAGACACAGGGATTCGTGAGGATGAGAATGACCTGTATAAATGAAAATGAAAATAAACGCTTTTCATATAGGCGTTGAAATCAGAGATGAGGTTGGTCGAGGCTGCCACCTTCAGTTTATATGCTACCCTGTGTGGGATTGAGTCCCGGCTCCATCAGTATTCACACTGTCTCGCTGTTCATTTTCCAATAAAACTGGGGGAAAAATACTTTGTAAAAGATATGTAAACAATCTGAGCAGCTGAATACATACAGTGGGGAGAACAAGTATTTGATACACTGCCGATTTTGCAGGTTTTCCTACTTACAAAGCAAGTAGAGATCTGTAATTTTTATCATAGGTACACTTCAACTGTGAGAGACGGAATCTAAAACAAAAATCCAGAAAATCACATTGTATAATTTTTAAGTAATTAATTTGCATTGTATTGCCTGACGTAATGTGTGATGAGCTGCAGGACAGTCTGGGCCGTGGTTGAATCTTCTAGCAGGACAATGATCCAAAACCTCAAAATCAACACAAAAATGGTTCACCGACCACAGAATCAAGGTTTTTTTCCATGGCCATCCCCGTCCCCTAAACCCCATAGAGAACCTGTGTGATGAACTGCAGAGGAGAGTCTGGGAATCTGAAGGATCTGGAGAGACAAAATGAGAGAAAAAAAATGGTCCTTCTGTAGCTCAGTTGGTAGAGCATGGCGCTTGTAACGCCAGGGTAGTGGGTTTGATCCCCGGGACCACCCATACGTAGAATGTATGCACAGTCATGCACACATGACTGTAAGTCGCTTTGGATAAAAGCGTCTGCTAAATGGCATTTATTATTATTTATTATAAAATTCCAGAAAATCACATTGTAGGATTTTTTTATGAATTTATGTGCAAATTATGGTGGAAAATAAGTATTTGGTCACCTACAACACAAGCAAGATTTCTGGCTCTCACAGACCTGTAACTACTTCTTTAAGAGGCTCCTCTGTCCTCCACTCGTTACCTGTATTAATGGCACCTGTTTGAACTTGTTATCACAATTGGTGGCTGACTAAATACTTTTATAGAAAATACACACTGGTTTACACACATCCTCAAAGTGGTGAATTCTCGCTGAGAAATTAGATCTGTGACGCTTCTCGTTTTATAGAATCCTTAGGCCCGGTTTAAAGAACTGCTGTAAAGTCTCTTGCCTAGGTAGGCTCATTTTTCATCTCCCTCAAGTGAGTTAACCCTATTGGATCAGTGATTGGGCTGGGAGACCCAGGTTCAAGACCTGCACGAGGAATGGTACTGTCACTGTTGATGATTATGGAACTATATTATGATTCTATAGAACTGTATCATGATTCTGGAACTATATTATGATTCTATAGAACTGTATCATGATTCTGGAACTATATTATGATTCTATAGAACTGTATCATGATTCTGGAACTATATTATGATTCTATAGAACTGTATCATGATTCTGGAACTATATTATGATTCTATAGAACTGTATCATGATTCTGGAAGTCACTCTCATTTATTGCAGCATGATACCAATACCATCATCCCCATCACCATGACCTCAGACTCCAGGTATGTCCAGCTCCATGGGATCAATACTACTGCTGCTCCTTGCTCCGACTCTCCAATCAGCTCCTGAATGGACAAATTACATCGTTTTTCTCTTATATTCTGTTTGTACTCTGGATTCTAGGCAGACATGTATCTGCAACATAATCAGTTGCAGAGTAATACAACTAATCACTTGCACAATCTTAAGTGGCCTGGTCCCAGATCAGTTTGTGCCGAATATCAATGGCCATAGATATGCAGCACAAACAGATGTAGGATCAGACTGGAGTTTAAAGGGCAATTTAGCTTGCATATCAATATCAGACTGGGACCTCCCCTATCTGCAAGCATAGCCAATGGCATTACACCTTATTGACATCTGACTTGAGCCAACCAATTAAAATACTTCGACATTAAAATACATATTTCTGCAGTGGCAAGTGGAAGCATAACTAACCCTGTTACATTGGCATGGGAAACACACATTTACATTGCCTCAGCAAGTTAAATAAAACAATAAACAAAAATGAGATAAACAGAAATTAACAGTAAACATCACACTCACAAGTGTTTCAAAATAATATAAACTTTGTCAAATGTTATATTGTTGGCTATGTATAGTGTTGCCCTTTTCTTGTGGCAACAGGTCACAAATCTTGCTGCTGTGATGCACACTGTGGTATTTCACCCAGTAGAACATTTGAACATCTTGGCCATGTTCTGTTATAATCTCCACCCGGCACAGCCAGAAGAGGACTGGCCACCCCTCATAGCCTGGTTGCTCTCTAGGTTTATAATCTCCACCCGGCACAGCCAGAAGAGGACTGGCCACCCCTCATAGCCTGGTTGCTCTCTAGGTTTATAATCTCCACCCGGCACAGCCAGAAGAGGACTGGCCTCCCCTCATAGCCTGGTTCATAGCCTGGTTCCTCTTGGTTTCTTCCTAGGTTTTGGCCTTTCTAGAGAGTTTTTCCTAGCCACCGTGCTTCTACACCTGCATTGCTTGCTGTTTGGGGTTTTAGGCTGGGGGTTTCTGTACAGCACTTTGAGATATCAGCTGATGTAAGAAGGTCTATATAAATACATTTGATTTGATATGGGAGTTTATCAAATATTGATTTGTATTTTATTTCTTTGTGGGTCTGTGTAATCTGAGGGTAATATGTGTCTCTAATATGGTCATACATTTGGCAGGAGGTTAGGAAGTGCAGCTCAGTTTCCACCTCATGTTGTGGGCAGTGTGTACATGGCCTGTCTTCTCTTGAGAGCCAGGTCTGCCTACGGCGGCCTCTTTAAATAGCAAGGCTATGCTCATTCTAGTTTGCTCTGTTTTTTGGTTGATTCTTTCCGGAGTTTCAAGTAATTATCTTTTTGTTTTCTCATGATTTGGTTGGGTCCAATCATGTTGCTGTCCTGGGGTCCTGTGGGGTCTGTTTTTTTTCTTCCGAATTCTGTCGGGATCTTCATGAAATGGGTTTCCATGGCTGAGCATCTGCAAGCAAGCCTAAGATCACCATGTGCAATGCCAAGCGTTGGCTGGAGTGGTGTAAAGCGTGCCGTCATTGGACTCTGGAGCAGTGGAAACGCGTTCTTTGGAGTGATGAGTCACGCTTCACCATGTGGCAGGCCGACGGATGAATCTGGGCTTGACAGATTCCAAGAGAACGCTACCTGCCCCAATGCATAGTGCCAACTGTAAAGTTTGGTGGATGAGGAATAAGGGTCTGGGGAAGTTTTTCATGGTTCGGCACCCATTGTTCTAGTGAAGGGAAATCTTATCACTACAGCAGACAATTACATTCTAGACGACTCTGTGCTTCAAACTTTGTTGCAACAGTTTGGGGATGGCCCTTTCCTGTTTCAGCATGACAATGCCCCCTTGCACAAAGTGAGGTCCATACAGAAATGGTTTGTTGAGATTGGTGTGGAAGACCTTGACTGGCCTGCACATTAGCCCTGACTTCAAACCCATAAAACACATTTGGGATGAATTGGAACGCCAACTGCGAGCCAGGCCTAATCTCCCAACATCAATGCCTGACCTCACTAATGCTCTTGTGGCTGAATGGAAGCAAGTCCCAAGTTCCAACTTCTAGTGGAAAGCCTTCCCAGAAGAGTGGAGGCTGTTATAGCAGCAAAGGGGGGAGCCAACTCCATATTATCGCCAATGATTTTGGAACGAGATTTTCGACGAGCAGGTGTCCACATACTTTTGGTCATGTAATGTAGTTCTTTGTGTGCTCTAAGATGGAATTTGTAGTCCTGACAACTGGACCTTATTTGGAACACCGTTATTTTGGTCTTACTGATATTTACTGTCAGGGCCCAGGTCTGTCAGGGCCCAGGTCTGACAGAATCTGTGCAGAAGATCTAGGTGCTGCTCTAGGCCCTCCTTGGTTGGTGGACAGAAACACCAGATCATCAGTGAACAGTAGAAATTTGACTTCAAATCAAATGAAAGTTTATTGATTTTGTACACAATTTAAATCAAATCAAATTTTATTCGTCACATTCTTTGTGAACAGCAGGTGTAGACTAACAGTGAAATGCTTACTTACAGGCCCTTCCCAACAATACAGGGAGAAAAATGTATAACTCAAGGAATAAATACACAATGAGTAACGATAAGAAAATAGAGAAATCATCCCTGAAAAACATCCCCATGATGCTTCACTGTGTTGTTTGGATAGATAACTCTATGTGTTGTTGGATAGATAACTCTATGTGTTGTTGGATAGATAACTCTATGTGTTGTTGGATAGATAACTCTATGTGTTGTTGGATAGATAACTCTATGTGTTGTTGTTTGGGATAGATAACTCTATGTGTTGTTGGATAGATAACTCTATGTGTTGTTGTTGGATAGATAACTCTATGTGTTGTTGGATAGATAACTCTGTGTTGTTGTTTTGGATAGATAACTCTATGTGTTGTTGTTTTGGATAGATAACTCTATGTGTTGTTGTTTTGGATAGATAACTCTATGTGTTGTTGTTTTGGATAGATAACTCTATGTGTTGTTGTTTGGGATAGATAACTCTATGTGTTGTTGTTTGGGATAGATAACTCTATGTGTTGTTGTTTGGGATAGATAACTCTATGTGTTGTTGTTTTGGATAGATAACTCTATGTGTTGTTGTTTGGGATAGATAACTCTATGTGTTGTTGTTTGGGATAGATAACTCTATGTGTTGTTGGATAGATAACTCTATGTGTTGTTGTTTGGGATAGATAACTCTATGTGTTGTTGTTTGGGATAGATAACTCTATGTGTTGTTGTTTGGGATAGATAACTCTATGTGTTGTTGGATAGATAACTCTATGTGTTGTTGGATAGATAACTCTATGTGTTGTTGGATAGATAACTCTATGTGTTGTTGTTGTTGGATAGATAACTCTATGTGTTGTTGGATAGATAACTCTATGTGTTGTTGTTGTTGGGTAGATAACTCTATGTGTTGTTGTTTTGGATAGATAACTCTATGTGTTGTTGGATAGATAACTCTATGTGTTGTTGGATAGATAACTCTATGTGTTGTTGGATAGATAACTCTATGTGTTGTTGTTTGGGATAGATAACTCTATGTGTTGTTGTTTGGGATAGATAACTCTATGTGTTGTTGTTTGGGATAGATAACTCTATGTGTTGTTGTTTGGGATAGATAACTCTATGTGTTGTTGGATAGATAACTCTATGTGTTGTTGTTTGGGATAGATAACTCTATGTGTTGTTGGATAGATAACTCTATGTGTTGTTGTTTGGGATAGATAACTCTATGTGTTGTTTGGGATAGATAACTCTATGTGTTGTTGTTTGGGATAGATAACTCTATGTGTTGTTGTTTGGGATAGATAACTCTATGTGTTGTTGGATAGATAACTCTATGTGTTGTTGTTTGGGATAGATAACTCTATGTGTTGTTGGATAGATAACTCTATGTGTTGTTGTTTGGGATAGATAACTCTATGTGTTGTTGGATAGATAACTCTGTGTTGTTGTTTTGGATAGATAACTCTGTGTTGTTGTTTGGGATAGATAACTCTGTGTTGTTGTTTGGGATAGATAACTCTGTGTTGTTGTTTGGGATAGATAACTCTGTGTTGTTGGATAGATAACTCTATGTGTTGTTGGATAGATAACTCTATGTGTTGTTTGGGATAGATAACTCTATGTGTTGTTGGATAGATAACTCTATGTGTTGTTGTTTGGGATAGATAACTCTATGTGTTGTTGTTTGGGATAGATAACTCTATGTGTTGTTGGATAGATAACTCTATGTGTTGTTGTTTGGGATAGATAACTCTATGTGTTGTTGGATAGATAACTCTATGTGTTGTTGGATAGATAACTCTAGGTGTTGTTGGATAGATAACTCTATGTGTTGTTGGATAGATAACTCTATGTGTTGTTGTTTGGGATAGATAACTCTATGTGTTGTTGGATAGATAACTCTATGTGTTGTTGGATAGATAACTCTGTGTTGTTCTTTGGGATAGATAACTCTATGTGTTGTTGGATAGATAACTCTGTGTTGTTGTTTGGGATAGATAACTCTGTGTTGTTGTTTGGGATAGATAACTCTATGTGTTGTTGTTTGAGATAGATAACTCTGTGTGTTGTTGTTTGGGATAGATAACTCTATGTGTTGTTGTTTGGGATAGATAACTCTATGTGTTGTTGTTTGGGATAGATAACTCTATGTGTTGTTGTTTGGGATAGATAACTCTATGTGTTGTTGTTTGGGATAGATAACTCTATGTGTTGTTTGGGATAGATAACTCTATGTGTTGTTGTTTGGGATAGATAACTCTATGTGTTGTTGTTTGGGATAGATAACTCTATGTGTTGTTGTTTGGGATAGATAACTCTATGTGTTGTTGTTTGAGATAGATAACTCTGTGTTGTTGTTTGGGATAGATAACTCTATGTGTTGTTGTTTTGGATAGATAACTCTATGTGTTGTTGGATAGATAACTCTATGTGTTGTTGTTTGGGATAGATAACTCTATGTGTTGTTGGATAGATAACTCTATGTGTTGTTGGGTAGATAACTCTATGTGTTGTTGGATAGATAACTCTATGTGTTGTTGTTTTGGATAGATAACTCTATGTGTTGTTGGATAGATAACTCTATGTGTTGTTGGATAGATAACTCTATGTGTTGTTGGGTAGATAACTCTATGTGTTGTTGGATAGATAACTCTATGTGTTGTTGGATAGATAACTCTATGTGTTGTTGGATAGATAACTCTATGTGTTGTTGGATAGATAACTCTATGTGTTGTTGGATAGATAACTCTATGTGTTGTTGGATAGATAACTCTGTGTGTTGTTGGATAGATAACTCTATGTGTTGTTGTTGTTGATAGATAACTCTATGTGTTGTTGGATAGATAACTCTATGTGTTGTTGGATAGATAACTCTATGTGTTGTTGTGTTGGGTAGATAACTCTATGTGTTGTTGGATAGATAACTCTATGTGTTGTTGTTTGGGATAGATAACTCTATGTGTTGTTGGATAGATAACTCTATGTGTTGTTGTTTGGGATAGATAACTCTATGTGTTGTTGGATAGATAACTCTATGTGTTGTTGTTTGGGATAGATAACTCTATGTGTTGTTGTTTGGGATAGATAACTCTATGTGTTGTTGTTTTGGATAGATAACTCTATGTGTTGTTGGATAGATAACTCTATGTGTTGTTGTTTGGGATAGATAACTCTATGTGTTGTTGTTTGGGATAGATAACTCTATGTGTTGTTGTTTGGGATAGATAACTCTATGTGTTGTTGGATAGATAACTCTATGTGTTGTTTGGGATAGATAACTCTATGTGTTGTTGGATAGATAACTCTATGTGTTGTTGGATAGATAACTCTATGTGTTGTTGGATAGATAACTCTATGTGTTGTTGGATAGATAACTCTATGTGTTGTTGTTTGGGATAGATAACTCTATGTGTTGTTGTTTGGGATAGATAACTCTATGTGTTGTTGTTTGGGATAGATAACTCTATGTGTTGTTGTTTGGGATAGATAACTCTATGTGTTGTTGGATAGATAACTCTATGTGTTGTTGTGTTGGATAGATAACTCTATGTGTTGTTGGATAGATAACTCTATGTGTTGTTGTGTTGGATAGATAACTCTATGTGTTGTTGGATAGATAACTCTATGTGTTGTTGGATAGATAACTCTATGTGTTGTTGGATAGATAACTCTATGTGTTGTTGTTTTGGATAGATAACTCTATGTGTTGTTGTTTGGGATAGATAACTCTATGTGTTGTTGTTTGGGATAGATAACTCTATGTGTTGTTGGATAGATAACTCTATGTGTTGTTGTGTTGGATAGATAACTCTATGTGTTGTTGGATAGATAACTCTATGTGTTGTTGTGTTGGATAGATAACTCTATGTGTTGTTGGATAGATAACTCTATGTGTTGTTGGATAGATAACTCTATGTGTTGTTGGATAGATAACTCTATGTGTTGTTGTTTTGGATAGATAACTCTATGTGTTGTTGTTGTTGGATAGATAACTCTATGTGTTGTTGGATAGATAACTCTATGTGTTGTTGGATAGATAACTCTATGTGTTGTTGTGTTGGATAGATAACTCTATGTGTTGTTGGATAGATAACTCTATGTGTTGTTGGATAGATAACTCTATGTGTTGTTGGATAGATAACTCTATGTGTTGTTGTTTTGGATAGATAACTCTATGTGTTGTTGGATAGATAACTCTATGTGTTGTTGGATAGATAACTCTATGTGTTGTTGTTTTGGATAGATAACTCTATGTGTTGTTGTTGGATAGATAACTCTATGTGTTGTTGTGTTGGGTAGATAACTCTATGTGTTGTTGGATAGATAACTCTATGTGTTGTTGTTTGGGATAGATAACTCTATGTGTTGTTGTTTGGGATAGATAACTCTATGCATCTGCCTCTAACAACAACACCTGGCGCCATCAAGGAAACCTGGCGCCATCAAGGAAACCTGGCGCCATCAAGGAAACCTGGCGCCAGGTTTGTTGATGGCGCCAGGTTTTGGATTGATGGCGCCAGGTGTTGTTGTTTGGGATAGATAACTCTATGTGTTGTTGTTTGGGATAGATAACTCTATGTGTTGTTGTTTGGGATAGATAACTCTATGTGTTGTTGTTTTGGATAGATAACTCTATGTGTTGTTGTTGTTGGATAGATAACTCTATGTGTTGTTGGATAGATAACTCTATGTGTTGTTGGATAGATAACTCTATGTGTTGTTGGATAGATAACTCTATGTGTTGTTGTGTTGGATAGATAACTCTATGTGTTGTTGGATAGATAACTCTATGTGTTGTTGGATAGATAACTCTATGTGTTGTTGTTTTGGATAGATAACTCTATGTGTTGTTGTTGTTGGATAGATAACTCTATGTGTTGTTGGATAGATAACTCTATGTGTTGTTGGATAGATAACTCTATGTGTTGTTGTGTTGGATAGATAACTCTATGTGTTGTTGGATAGATAACTCTATGTGTTGTTGGATAGATAACTCTATGTGTTGTTGGATAGATAACTCTATGTGTTGTTGTTTTGGATAGATAACTCTATGTGTTGTTGGATAGATAACTCTATGTGTTGTTGGATAGATAACTCTATGTGTTGTTGTTTTTGATAGATAACTCTATGTGTTGTTGTTGGATAGATAACTCTATGTGTTGTTGTGTTGGGTAGATAACTCTATGTGTTGTTGGATAGATAACTCTATGTGTTGTTGTTTGGGATAGATAACTCTGTGTTGTTGTTTGGGATAGATAACTCTATGTGTTGTTGTTTGGGATAGATAACTCTATGTGTTGTTGTTTGGGATAGATAACTCTGTGTTGTTGTTTGGGATAGATAACTCTATGTGTTGTTGTTTGGGATAGATAACTCTATGTGTTGTTGTTTGGGATAGATAACTCTATGTGTTGTTGGATAGATAACTCTATGTGTTGTTTGGGATAGATAACTCTATGTGTTGTTGGATAGATAACTCTATGTGTTGTTGGATAGATAACTCTATGTGTTGTTGGATAGATAACTCTATGTGTTGTTGGATAGATAACTCTATGTGTTGTTGTTTGGGATAGATAACTCTATGTGTTGTTGTTTGGGATAGATAACTCTATGTGTTGTTGTTTGGGATAGATAACTCTATGTGTTGTTGTTTGGGATAGATAACTCTATGTGTTGTTGGATAGATAACTCTATGTGTTGTTGTGTTGGATAGATAACTCTATGTGTTGTTGGATAGATAACTCTATGTGTTGTTGTGTTGGATAGATAACTCTATGTGTTGTTGGATAGATAACTCTATGTGTTGTTGGATAGATAACTCTATGTGTTGTTGGATAGATAACTCTATGTGTTGTTGTTTTGGATAGATAACTCTATGTGTTGTTGTTTGGGATAGATAACTCTATGTGTTGTTGTTTGGGATAGATAACTCTATGTGTTGTTGGATAGATAACTCTATGTGTTGTTTGGGATAGATAACTCTATGTGTTGTTGGATAGATAACTCTATGTGTTGTTTGGGATAGATAACTCTATGTGTTGTTGGATAGATAACTCTATGTGTTGTTTGGGATAGATAACTCTATGTGTTGTTGTTTGGGATAGATAACTCTATGTGTTGTTGTTTGGGATAGATAACTCTATGTGTTGTTGTTTGGGATAGATAACTCTATGTGTTGTTGGATAGATAACTCTATGTGTTGTTGTGTTGGATAGATAACTCTATGTGTTGTTGGATAGATAACTCTATGTGTTGTTGTGTTGGATAGATAACTCTATGTGTTGTTGGATAGATAACTCTATGTGTTGTTGGATAGATAACTCTATGTGTTGTTGGATAGATAACTCTATGTGTTGTTGTTTTGGATAGATAACTCTATGTGTTGTTGTTGTTGGATAGATAACTCTATGTGTTGTTGGATAGATAACTCTATGTGTTGTTGGATAGATAACTCTATGTGTTGTTGTGTTGGATAGATAACTCTATGTGTTGTTGGATAGATAACTCTATGTGTTGTTGGATAGATAACTCTATGTGTTGTTGGATAGATAACTCTATGTGTTGTTGTTTTGGATAGATAACTCTATGTGTTGTTGGATAGATAACTCTATGTGTTGTTGGATAGATAACTCTATGTGTTGTTGTTTTGGATAGATAACTCTATGTGTTGTTGTTGGATAGATAACTCTATGTGTTGTTGTGTTGGGTAGATAACTCTATGTGTTGTTGGATAGATAACTCTATGTGTTGTTGTTTGGGATAGATAACTCTATGTGTTGTTGTTTGGGATAGATAACTCTATGCATCTGCCTCTAACAACAACACCTGGCGCCATCAAGGAAACCTGGCGCCATCAAGGAAACCTGGCGCCATCAAGGAAACCTGGCGCCAGGTTTCCTTGATGGCGCCAGGTTTCCTTGATGGCGCCAGGTGTTGTTGTTTGGGATAGATAACTCTATGTGTTGTTGTTTGGGATAGATAACTCTATGTGTTGTTGTTTGGGATAGATAACTCTATGTGTTGTTGTTTTGGATAGATAACTCTATGTGTTGTTGTTGTTGGATAGATAACTCTATGTGTTGTTGGATAGATAACTCTATGTGTTGTTGGATAGATAACTCTATGTGTTGTTGGATAGATAACTCTATGTGTTGTTGTGTTGGATAGATAACTCTATGTGTTGTTGGATAGATAACTCTATGTGTTGTTGGATAGATAACTCTATGTGTTGTTGTTTTGGATAGATAACTCTATGTGTTGTTGTTGTTGGATAGATAACTCTATGTGTTGTTGGATAGATAACTCTATGTGTTGTTGGATAGATAACTCTATGTGTTGTTGTGTTGGATAGATAACTCTATGTGTTGTTGGATAGATAACTCTATGTGTTGTTGGATAGATAACTCTATGTGTTGTTGGATAGATAACTCTATGTGTTGTTGTTTTGGATAGATAACTCTATGTGTTGTTGGATAGATAACTCTATGTGTTGTTGGATAGATAACTCTATGTGTTGTTGTTTTGGATAGATAACTCTATGTGTTGTTGTTGGATAGATAACTCTATGTGTTGTTGTGTTGGGTAGATAACTCTATGTGTTGTTGGATAGATAACTCTATGTGTTGTTGTTTGGGATAGATAACTCTATGTGTTGTTGTTTGGGATAGATAACTCTATGCATCTGCCTCTAACCCTAGGAAGCTCTTTGCCACCTTCTCCTCCCTCCTGAATCTCCCCCCCCCTCCTCCCTCTCTGCAGATGACTTCGTCAACCATTTTGAAAAGAAGGTCGACGACATCCGATCCTCGTTTGCTAAGTCAAACGACACCGCTGGTTCTGCTCACACTGCCCTACCCTGTGCTCTGACCTCTTTCTCCCCTCAACAACCTGCCCGCTTGACCCTATCCCCTCCTCTCTTCTCCAGACCATTTCCGGAGACCTTCTCCCTTACCTCACCTCGCTCATCAACTCATCCCTGACCGCTGGCTACGTCCCTTCCATCTTCAAGAGAGCGAGAGTTGCACCCCTTCTGAAAAAACCTACACTCGATCCCTCCGATGTCAACAATTACAGACCAGTATCCCTTCTTTCTTTTCTCTCCAAAACTCTTGAACGTGCCGTCCTTGGCCAGCTCTCCCGCTATCTCTCTCTGAATGACCTTCTTGATCCAAATCAGTCAGGTTTCAAGACTAGTCATTCAACTGAGACTGCTCTCCTCTGTATCACGGAGGCGCTCCGCACTGCTAAAGCTAACTCTCTCTCCTCTGCTCTCATCCTTCTAGATCTATCGGCTGCCTTCGATACTGTGAACCATCAGATCCTCCTCTCCACCCTCTCCGAGTTGGGCATCTCCGGCGCGGCCCACGCTTGGATTGCGTCCTACCTGACAGGTCGCTCCTACCAGGTGGCGTGGCGAGAATCTGTCTCCTCACCACGCGCTCTCACCACTGGTGTCCCCCAGGGCTCTGTTCTTGGCCCTCTCCTATTCTCGCTATACACCAAGTCACTTGGCTCTGTCATAACCTCACATGGTCTCTCTTATCATTGCTATGCAGATGACACACAATTAATCTTCTCCTTTCCCCCTTCTGATGACCAGGTGGCGAATCGCATCTCTGCATGTCTGGCAGACATATCAGTGTGGATGACGGATCACCACCTCAAGCTGAACCTCGGCAAGACGGAGCTGCTCTTCCTCCCGGGGAAGGACTGCCCGTTCCATGATCTCGCCATCACGGTTGACAACTCCATTGTGTCCTCCTCCCAGAGCGCCAAGAACCTTGGCGTGATCCTGGACAACACCCTGTCGTTCTCAACCAACATCAAGGCGGTGGCCCGTTCCTGTAGGTTCATGCTCTACAACATCCGCAGAGTACGACCCTGCCTCACACAGGAAGCGGCGCAGGTCCTAATCCAGGCACTTGTCATCTCCCGTCTGGATTACTGCAACTCGCTGTTGGCTGGGCTCCCTGCCTGTGCCATTAAACCCCTTCAACTCATCCAGAACGCCGCAGCCCGTCTGGTGTTCAACCTTCCCAAGTTCTCTCACGTCACCCCGCTCCTCCGTTCTCTCCACTGGCTTCCAGTTGAAGCTCGCATCCGCTACAAGACCATGGTGCTTGCCTACGGAGCTGTGAGGGGAACGGCACCTCAGTACCTCCAGGCTCTGATCAGGCCCTACACCCAAACAAGGGCACTGCGTTCATCCACCTCTGGCCTGCTCGCCTCCCTACCACTGAGGAAGTACAGCTCCCGCTCAGCCCAGTCAAAACTGTTCGCTGCCCTGGCCCCCCAATGGTGGAACAAACTCCCTCACGACGCCAGGACAGCGGAGTCAATCACCACCTTCCGGAGACACCTGAAACCCCACCTCTTTAAGGAATACCTAGGATAGGATAAGTAATCCCTCTCACCCCCCCCCTTAAGTTTTAGATGCACTATTGTTAAGTGACTGTCCCACTGGATGTCATAAGGTGAATGCACCAATTTGTAAGTCGCTCTGGATAAGAGCGTCTGCTAAATGACTTAAATGTAAATGTAAATGTGTTGTTGTGTTGGATAGATAACTCTATGTGTTGTTGGATAGATAACTCTGTGTTGTTGTTTGGGATAGATAACTCTATGTGTTGTTGTTTTGGATAGATAACTCTATGTGTTGTTGTTTTGGATAGGTAACTCTATGTGTTGTTGGATAGATAACTCCATGTGTTGTTGGATAGATAACTCTATGTGTTGTTGGATAGATACCTCTATGTGTTGTTGTTTTGGATAGATAACTCTATGTGTTGTTGTTTGGGATAGATAACTCTATGTGTTGTTGGATAGATAACTCTATGTGTTGTTGTTTGGGATAGATAACTCTATGTGTTGTTGGATAGATAACTCTATGTGTTGTTGGATAGATAACTCTATGTGTTGTTGTTTTGGATAGATAACTCTATGTGTTTTTGTTGGATAGATAACTCTATGTGTTGTTGTGTTGGGTAGATAACTCTATGTGTTGTTGGATAGATAACTCTGTGTTGTTGTTTTGGATAGATAACTCTATGTGTTGTTGTTTGAGATAGATAACTCTATGTGTTGTTGGATAGATAACTCTATGTGTTGTTGGATAGATAACTCTATGTGTTGTTGTTTTGGATAGATAACTCTGTGTTGTTGTTTTGGATAGATAACTCTATGTGTTGTTGTTTGAGATAGATAACTATGTGTTGTTGTTTTGGATAGATAACTCTATGTGTTGTTGGATAGATAACTCTATGTGTTGTTGGATAGATAACTCTATGTGTTGTTGTTTTGGATAGATAACTCTGTGTGTTGTTGGATAGATAACTCTATGTGTTGTTGTTTTGGATAGATAACTCTATGTGTTGTTGGATAGATAACTCTGTGTGTTGTTGGATAGATAACTCTATGTGTTGTTGTTTTGGATAGATAACTCTATGTGTTGTTGTTGTTGATAGATAACTCTATGTGTTGTTGGATAGATAACTCTATGTGTTGTTGGATAGATAACTCTATGTGTTGTTGTGTTGGATAGATAACTCTATGTGTTGTTGGATAGATAACTCTTATGTGTTGTTGGATAGATAACTCTATGTGTTGTTGGATAGATAACTCTGTGTTGTTGTTTTGGATAGATAACTCTATGTATTTTTGGATAGATAACTCTGTGTGTTGTTGGATAGATAACTCTATGTGGTGTTGTTTGGGGTAGAGAACTCTGTGTTGTTGGATAGATAACTCTATGTGTTGTTGTTTTGGATAGATAACTCTTTGTGTTGTTGGATAAATAACTCTATGTGTTGTTGGATAGATAACTCTATGTGTTGTTGGATAGATAACTCTATGTGTTGTTGTTTTGGATAGATAACTCTATGTATTGTTGGATAGATAACTCTGTGTGTTGTTGGATAGATAACTCTGTGTGTTGTTGGATAGATAACTCTCTGTGTTGTTGGATAGATAACTCCATGTGTTGTTGTTTTGGATAGATAACTCTATGTGTTGTTGTTTTGGATAGATAACTCTATGTGTTGTTGGATAGATAACTCTATGTGTTGTTGGATAGATAACTCTATGTGTTGTTTTGGATAGATAACTCCTTGTGTTGTTGTTTGGGATAAATAACTCTATGTGTTGTTGGATAGATAACTCTATGTGTTGTTGGATAGATAACTCTATGTGTCGTTGTTTTGGATAGATAACTCTATGTGTTGTTGTTTGGGATAGATAACTCTATGTGTTGTTGTGTTGGATAGATAACTCTATGTGTTGTTGGATAGATAACTCTATGTGTTGTTGGATAGATAACTCTATGTGTTGTTGTTTGGATAGATAACTCTATGTGTTGTTGGATAGATAACTCTATGTGTTGTTGGATAGATAACTCTATGTGTTGTTGTTTGGGATAGATAACTCTATGTGTTGTTGTTTGGGATAGATAACTCTATGTGTTGTTGGATAGATAACTCTATGTGTTGTTGTTTTGGATAGGTAACTCTATGTATTGTTGGATAGATAACTCCATGTGTTGTTGGATAGATAACTCTATGTGTTGTTGGATAGATAACTCTATGTGTTGTTGGATAGATAACTCTATGTGTTGTTGGATAGATAACTCTATGTGTTGTTGTTTTGGATAGATAACTCTATGTGTTGTTGGATAGATAACTCTATGTGTTGTTGGATAGATAACTCTATGTGTTGTTGGATAGATAACTCTATGTGTTGTTGGATAGATAACTCTATGTGTTGTTGGATAGATAACTCTATGTGTTGTTGGATAGATAACTCTATGTGTTGTTGTTTTGGATAGATAACTCTATGTGTTGTTGTTTGATAGATAACTCTATGTGTTGTTGGATAGATAACTCTATGTGTTGTTGTTTTGGATAGATAACTCTATGTGTTGTTGTTTGGGATAGATAACTCTATGTGTTGTTGTTTTGGATAGATAACTCTATGTGTTGTTGTTTGGGATAGATAACTCTATGTGTTGTTTGGGATAGATAACTCTATGTGTTGTTGGATAGATAACTCTATGTGTTGTTGTTTGGGATAGATAACTCTACGTGTTGTTGGATAGATAACTCTATGTGTTGTTGGATAGATAACTCTATGTGTTTGGGATAGATAACTCTATGTGTTGTTGTTTTGGATAGATAACTCTATGTGTTGTTGTTTTGGATAGATAACTCTATGTGTTGTTGGATAGATAACTCTATGTGTTGTTGGATAGATAACTCTATGTGTTGTTGTTTTGGATAGATAACTCTATGTGTTGTTGTGTTGGATAGATAACTCTATGTGTTGTTGTTTGGGATAGATAACTCTATGTGTTGTTGGATAGATAACTCTATGTGTTGTTGTTTTGGATAGATAACTCTATGTGTTGTTGGATAGATAACTCTATGTGTTGTTGTTTTGGATAGATAACTCTATGTGTTGTTGTTTTGGATAGATAACTCTATGTGTTGTTGGATAGATAACTCTATGTGTTGTTTTGGATAGATAACTCTATGTGTTGTTGGATAGATAACTCTATGTGTTGTTGGATAGATAACTCTATGTGTTGTTGGATAGATAACTCTATGTGTTGTTGTTTTGGATAGATAACTCTATGTGTTGTTGTTTTGGATAGATAACTCTATGTGTTGTTGTTTGGGATAGATAAATCTATGTGTTGTTGTTTTGGATAGATAACTCTTCGTAATGTTGTTTGTTTCGTATTTTCCAGTTTTCCCCGAAGTGATTTCATTCTATGGATTCTTCAATTACATTGATCTGATTTCTGACGTCCTTCTCTTTCCGTAGTGTATTTCTGTATTGTTTTAGTGATTCACCGTAGTGAAGGCTCAGGTTTTCTGAGTCTCTGTGTTTTTGGTTGGACAGGTTTCTTAAATTATTTCTTAGGTTTTTTGCGTTCTTCATCAAACCATTTCTCCTTGTTGTTAGTATTGTCGTGGAAAATTCCTGTATTTACCAAATCATGAGGGTAAACCACACACAAGTCAGAGTTAGTTATCATAAAGTCCATCTTTAATTATATGAGCTCCATCACAACCCTGTGACTCTCAGATCAATTCAGTGTCTATAAATTAATTCTCTGAGAGTCCCTTACACATTGCAACTGAGATCCTTTATCGCAAAGACACACATAGCCAGACAGCATTAGGCATAATTTATCGTTCAGCTTTGTCTCCTAAACTATGTTCTTATCTCGCTCTCAGGACCATAAAACAAAACCTATCAACATCCATATATCTAATACCCCCTCCGTGACAAGATCAAAGAGACACAGTGACTGGCACACAGACATTGTGGAGCCAAGAGATACACGCTTGACCTCTCCCCTCTCTGAGGCCCAAGTAACTTAGTCCTGACAGAGACCAGATGACTGCAACCCGGCCACAGTATTATACAAACACATTCTGATGAGAAGTAACTTACAAACATATGATGAATATAAAACATCTTACCTATGTTACCAACTAATTCTGATTATTCCACAACAGTATTCTTAGGTTTTCTGCTAGAATTGTTTTTATTTGATAGGTTAGCAGGATATGTCAGGCTTCCTACTGCTAAGTTTACCATCACTATTGCAGGGAAATGTTTTGTCCAGGAAGTTGTCTAGGTGGGATTGGATTTTTAGTTTATAGCATTTCTTAAGGGCATGCAGTTTGTTCGACCTCGATTCCTCTTGGTTGAGTATTGCTCTGTTCAAGTAGACTGTGAATTTGTTGTGGTCTGATAGGGGTGTCAGTGGGCTGACTGTGAACGCTCTGAGAGACTCTGGGTTGAGTTCAGTGATAAAGTAGTCTACAGTACTACTGCCAAGAGATGAGCTATAGGTGTACCTACCGTAGGAGTCCCCTTGAAGCCTACCATTGACTATGTACATACCCAGCGTGCGACAGAGCTATAGGTGTACCTACCGTAGGAGTCCCCTTGAAGCCTACCATTGACTATGTACATACCCAGGATGTAACAGAGCTATAGGTGTACCTACCGTAGGAGTCCCCTCGAAGCCTACTATTGACTATGTACATACCCAGCGTGTGACAGAGCTATAGGTTTTACCTACCGTAGGTATTGACTATGTAAATACCCAGCGTGCGACAGAGCTGCAGGAGTTGTGACCTGTTTTTGTTTGGTTATGTTATCATAGTTGTGTCTAGGGGGGCATATGTGGGAGGGGATGCTGTCACCTCCAGGCAGGTGTTTGTCCCCCTGTGTGCTGAGGGTGTCAGGTTCTTGTCCGGTTCTGGCATTTAGGTCACCACAGACTAGAACATGTCCCTGGGCCTGGAAATGATTGATTTTCCCCCTCCAGGATGGAGAAGCTGTCTTCATTAAAATATGGGGATTCTACTGGGGACATATAGGTAGCACACAGGAGGACATTCTTCTCTGTTGAGATCATTACCTGTACCTGTACCTGTTTTGATTAATTTAATGGAATTATTAATGAATTAACTGGTTAATTAATATTAATATTATTATTATTATTATTATTATATCATTATTAATGGTTAAGTCTGATCTATACCAAATTAGCCCCGAGTCTCTTCCACCTCTCTGATTTTATTTATACATTTACATGTAATCTTGATTTAACGAGGCAAGTCAGTTAAAGAACAAATTCTTATTTACAATGACGGCCTACCAAAAGGCAAAAATACCTCCTGCGTGGACAGGGGACAGGGGACAGGGGACAGGGGACAGGGGACAGGGGACAGGGGACAGGGGACAGGGGACAGGGGACAGGGGACAGGGGACAGAGTACAGGGGACAGGGGACAGGGAGCCTGGTATTAAAGGACAACTCACAACAAGAGAGATAACAAAACACTACATGAAGAGAGACAACAACACAGCATGGTAGCAACACAACATAACAACAACATGGTAGCAACACAAAACATGGTACAAACATGATTGGGCTACAGACAACAGCACAAAGGGTAAGAAGGTCAAGACAACAATACATCACACTAAGCAGCCACAACTGTCAGTACGAGTGTCAGTACGAGTGTCCATGATTGAGTCTATGAATGAAGAGATGGAGATAAAACTGTCCAGTTTGAGTGTTTTGTTGCAGCTCGTTCCAGTCGCTAGCTGCAGCGAACTGAAAAGAGGAGCGACACAGGGATGTGTGCTTTGGGGACGTTAACAGAATGTGACTGGCAGAACGGTGGTTGTATGTGGAGGATGAGGGCTGCAGTAGATATCTCAGATAAGGGGGAGTGAGGCCTAAGAGGGTTTTATAAATAAGCATCAACCAGTGGGTCTTGCGACGGGTATATAGAGATGACCAGTTTACAGAGGAGTACAGAGTGCAGTGATGTGTCCTATGAGGATGTGTCCTATGAGGAGCATTGGTGGCAAATCTGATGGCCGAATGGTAAAGAACATCTAGCCGCTCGAGAGCACCCTTACCTGCCGATCTATAAATTATGTCTCCGTAATCTAGCATGGGTAGGATGGTCATCTGAATCAGGGTTAGTTTGGCAGCTGATGTGAAAGAGGAGCGATTACAATAGAGGAAACCAATGCTAGGTTTAACTTTAGCCTGCAGCTTGGTATTTGCTGAGATTGAGGGGTTAAATGCGGAAGACACATTTAATTTGAATGCATTCAGTTGTCTGTCCGTCCGTCCGTCCCTCCCTCCCTCCCTCCCTCCCTCCCTCCCTCCCTCCCTCCCTCCCTCCCTCCCTCCCTCCCTCCCTCCCTCCCTCCCTCCCTCCCTCCCTCCCTCCCTCCCTCCCTCCCTCCCTCTCTCTCTCTCTCTCTCTCTCTCTCTCTCTCTCTCTCTCTCTCTCTCTCTCTATATATATATATATATATATATAGTAGGATTTGTAAGGAATTTATTTACAAATTATGGTGGAAAATAAGTATTTGGTCACCTACAAACAAGCAAGATTTCTCGCTCTCACTTCTTCTTTAAGAGGCTCCTCTGTCCTCCACTCGTTACCTGTATTAATGGCACCTGTTTGAACTTGTTATCAGTATAAAAGACACCTGTCCACAACCTCAAACAGTCACACTCCAAATTCCACTATGGCCAAGACCAAAGAGCTGTCAAAGGACACCAGAAACAAAATTGTAGACCTGCACCAGGCTGGGAAGACTGAATCTGAAATAGGTAAGCAGCTTGGTTTGAAGAAATCAACTGTGGGAGCAATTATTAGGAAATGGAAGACACACAAGACCACTGATAATCTCCCTCGATCTGCGGCTCCACACAAGATCTCACCCCGAGGGGTCAAAATGATCACAAGAACGGTGAGCAAAACTCTCAGAACCACACGGGGGGACCTAGTGAATGACCTGCAGAGAGCTGGGACCAAAGTAACAAAGCCTACCATCAGTAACACACAACGCCGCCAGGGACTCAAATCCTGCAGTGCCAGACGTGTCCCCCTGCTTAAGCCAGTACATGTCCAGGCCGTCTGAAGTTTGCTAGAGAGCATTTGGATGATCCAGAAGAAGATTGGGAGAATGTCATATGGTCAGATGAAACCAAAATATAACATTTTTGTAAAAACTCAACTCGTCGTCTTTGGAGGACAAAGAATCCTGAGTTGCATCCAAAGAACACCATACCTATAGTGAAGCACGGGGGTGGAAACATCATGCTTTGGGGCTGTTTTTCTGCAAAGGGACCAGGACGACTGATCCGTGTAAAGGAAAGAATGAATGGGGCCATGTATCGTGAGTTTTTTTTAGTGAAAACCTCCTTCCATCAGCAAGGGCATTGAAGATGAAACGTGGCTGGGTCTTTCAGCATGACAATGATCCCAAACACACCGCCCGGGCAACGAAGTAGTGGCTTCGTAAGAAGCATTTCAAGGTCCTGGAGTGGCCTAGCCAGTCTCCAGATCTCAACCCCATAGAAAATCTTTGGAGGAAGTTGAAAGTCCGTGTTGCCCAGCAACAGCCCCAAAACATCACTGCTCTAGAGGAGATCTGCATGGAGGAATGGGCCAAAATACCAGCAACAGTGTGTGAAAACCTTGTGAAGACTTACAGAAAACGTTTGACCATTGCCAACAAAGGGTATATAACAAAGTATTGAGATAAACTTTTGTTATTGACCAAATACTTATTTTCCACCATAATTTGCAAATAAATTCATTAAAAATCCTACAATGTGATTTTCAGGATTTTTTTCTTCTCATTTTGTCTGTCATAGTTGAAGTGTACCTACGATGAAAATTACAGGCCTCTCTCATCTTTTTAAGTGGGAGAACTTGCACAATTGGTGGCTGACTAAATACTTTTTTGCCCCACTGTATGTCTGAGTGGCTCTATGTTGTTACCTTTGACTTGCCTGTGACTTTGACAATCCACAGGAATAATTCATGTTGTGGTGAGTCTCTGAGTCGGCACAGCTGAGTCTCTTCCACAGATTCAGTTCATTTGGGATTATTTTGCACTCTAGGATATCCTGACCTTTTCTTCTCTAAAGGGAGGGGGAGGGAGGGAGGGAGGGAGGGAGGGAGGGAGGGAGGGAGGGAGGAGGGAGGGAGGGGGAGGGAGTGAGGATGGGGGGGAAATTGCTGATTGAAGAACAGTCCTGCTGTCACTTCATACTCTTGTCTCTTCTCTAAATGGAGGGAGTGAGTGAGTGAGTGAGTGAGTGAGTGAGTGAGTGAGTGAGTGAGGGAGGGAGGGAGGGAGTGATGGAGGGAGGGAGGGAGGGAGTACATTATGCTGCAGAGAGAGGAGGATAAGGGGAAGGAGAGGAGGGGATTGAAGATTGGAGAACATTGGGAACATTGAGAACATGTTGGGAACATTGGAAACATTGAGAACATTGAGAACATTTTGGGAACATTTAGAAAAATGGAGTGCAGAGAAACACATCTCTATAGGTCAGACAGTGTAGTACATGCGTGAACATGTGTGTGTCCCCATGTGTGTTTCCCTGTGTGTGTGTGTGTCCGTGTGTGTGTCCCTGTGTGTGTCCCTGTGTGTGTGTGTGTCCGTGTGTGTGTCCCCGTGTGTGTGTGTCCCTGTGTGTGTCCCTGTGTGTGTCCCTGTGTGTGTGTGTCCCCGTGTGTGTGTGTGTCCGTGTGTGTGTGTCCCCGTGTGTGTGTGTCCCCGTGTGTGTGTGTGTCCGTGTGTGTGTGTCCCCATGTGTGTGTGTCTCTGTGTGTGTTTGTCCCTGTGTGTGTTTGTCCCTGTGTGTGTCCCTGTGTTTGTCCCTGTGTTTGTCCCTGTGTGTGTCCCTGTGTGTTTCCCTGTGTGTGTCCCTGTGTGTGTCCCTGTGTGTGTCCGGTACCAGTGGCAGCCAGCCACCTGCTGAGATGTGTAAACTCTATAAGATTTATAGCCTGATGATGAACATTTGCATAATGTTAGATCATTAAAAGCCAATTACCCCCCACCAACACGCACACGCCATGTGGGACACACACTCACATGTGTTTATGGCAGGCGGAGATTGTCTCAAATTATCCAGATGCTTTCAGCAGACACATTTATCCTCCCTCAAACTTAGCTTGTTTAAATATGGCGTGTTAGAAAGACTGGATAAAACAAACATACCCTCTTTGGTATTGAAACCAATGGATGAAACACACCCTCTTTGGTATTGAAACCAATGGATGAAACACACCCTCTTTGGTATTGAAACCAATGGATGAAACACACCCTCTTTGGTATTGAAACCAATGGATGAAAAACACCCTCTTTGGTATTGAAACCAATGGATGAAACACACCCTCTTTGGTATTGAAACTAACAGATAGAACACACCCTCTTTGGTATTGAAACCAATGGATGAAACACACCCTCTTTGGTATTGAAACCAATGGATGAAACACACCCTCTTTGGTATTGAAACTAACAGATAAAACACACCCTCTTTGGTATTGAAACCAATGGATGAAACACACCCTCTTTGGTATTGAAACCAATGGATGAAACACACCCTCTTTGGTATTGAAACCAATGGATGAAACACACCCTCTTTGGTATTGAAACTAACAGATAAAACACACCCTCTTTGGTATTGAAACCAATGGATGAAACACACCCTCTTTGGTATTGAAACCAATGGATGAAACACACCCTCTTTGGTATTGAAACCAATGGATGAAACACACCCTCTTTGGTATTGAAACTAACAGATAAAACAATGGATGAAACACACCCTCTTTGGTATTGAAACCAATGGATGAAACACACCCTCTTTGGTATTGAAACCAATGGATGAAACACACCCTCTTTGGTATTGAAACCAATGGATAAAACACACCCTCTTTGGTATTGAAACTAACAGATAAAACACACCCTCTTTGGTATTGAAACTAACAGATAAAACACACCCTCTTTGGTATTGAAACCAATGGATAAAACACACCCTCTTTGGTATTGAAACCAATGGATGAAACACACCCTCTTTGGTATTGAAACCAATGGATGAAACACACCCTCTTTGGTATTGAAACCAATGGATGAAACACACCCTCTTTGGTATTGAAACTAACAGATAAAACACGCCCTCTTTGGTATTGAAACTGGATGAAACAGATAAACCACACACCCTCTTTGGTATTGAAACTAACAGATAAACACACCCTCTTTGGTATTGAAACCAATGGATGAAACACACCCTCTTTGGTATTGAAACCAGATAAAACACACCCTCTTTGGATGAAACAACAGATAGAACACACCCTCTTTGGTATTGAAACCAATGGATGAAACACACCCTCTTTGGTATTGAAACTAACAGAAAGAACACGCCCTCTTTGGTATTGAAACCAATGGATGAAACACACCCTCTTTGGTATTGAAACCAATGGATGAAACACACCCTCTTTGGTATTGAAACTAACAGATAGAACACACCCTCTTTGGTATTGAAACCAATGGATGAAACACACCCTCTTTGGTATTGAAACTAACAGATAAAACACACCCTCTTTGGTATTGAAACCAATGGATGAAACACACCCTCTTTGGTATTAAAACTAACAGATAGAACACACCCTTTTTGGTATTGAAACCAATGGATGAAACACACCCTCTTCGTTATTGAAACCAATGGCGGTGTGCTGTAGAAACAGCTTGTTGTGTTCATTTAACACACCAGACACAGACGGAGACATGATAATGTCCCATGATTGGTTCTCAGTAAAACAAATGTAAGCGGTCATAACTAATGACAGCCAGCCGGCTCCAGAGACCATGGTGCTGCTGTCACCAACATACAGGATGCTAAACAGAGGGGCTATCATCTCTCTCTCTCTCTCTCTCTCTCTCTCTCTCTCTCTCTCCAGTGTGTTAGTAGAACAGGTTAGTGAACTCAGCCCCAGGACCAGTTGGATGAGGGGACTGAGGCTTCAGTGTGTTAGTAGAACAGGTTAGTGAACTCAGCCCCAGGACCAGTTGGATGAGGGGACTGAGGCTTCAGTGTGTTAGTAGAACAGGTTAGTGAACTCAGCTCAGTAACCCATACCTCTAACAGTGCCAGTCTGTCTCTCAGCAGTCTGGAGGTGGTGTAGCTGGGGGCTGCTCCTTCAGCTCAGTAACCCATACCTCTAACAGAGCCAGTCTGTCTCCCTGCAGTCTGGAGGTGGTGTAGCTGGGGGCTGCTCCTTCAGCTCAGTAACCCATACCTCTAACAGTGCCAGCCTGTCTCTCAGCAGTCTGGAGGTGGTGTAGCTGGGGGGGGGGGGGCTGCTCCTTCAGCTCAGTAACCCATACCTCTAACAGAGCCAGCCTGTCTGGGGGGAGGATGGTCCTGCTGTTGGGGTGCCTGAGGGGAGGGGAGAGGTCGGGGTGGGGATGTCCTGCACAACAGAGCTGAGTGCAGCCCCACTGCCCTGGACCATGACTGTCCTTCTGGTACATGTTTACTGTCAGAAACCTGTTTTCCTGGTCCTTATCGCTGTCCTCAAACATGTGGATTTGCCTTCTTCCCTTGCAGAGGCCTTTCTGTATGCCAGGCAGTAGTGTTGTCTGTGTAAAATAACAGTTTTGTAACAGTCCTGTTTTGTGAGCAGTCGTCAAACACAGTCGTCTGGCTTCTCATTTACATTTACATTTAAGTCATTTAGCAGACGCTCTTATCCAGAGCGACTTACCGTTTGACAGGTGTACCGTCCCAGTCAAACTCCCCACCTGCCACTGTCCCCGGAGCGGGTCGCACCCGACGCAAGCCGGGTGCTTGAAACCAGAAGCGAGAGCCTCTTGAATTCTGTGTTTAAAATGGATTCTTCCTTTCCCTGATATGATTTCTGCAGGATATCCCCCCCCCCCCCCAAAAAAAGTGTGGGAAAGTCTCTCAGTCTCTGCTGCTGCCTCAGTGGCCATGTTGCTACGGTTACCACCAGTAAACAGTTGGAGCTAGACGGTAAGCTAGCTGACAGATTTTAATTTGGCGAACTAGCACGATGAAAATTGGTGTTTTAACCTATTCCCTGTCAATCTTTTCCCCCTGTGTTGATCTTCAGTTGTACAATTTCATTACCTACACATTTTTTGGTTAATTTAATCGTGTCAATCTTGCTCTTATTAACAACCAAAAAGTTATAACAAGTCAGGAGCTGTTCTTCTGCATAACAGTGACTAACACTGTGTCTGTCTCCTAGACCCCCTCTGACCTCCACTGTCTCCTAGACCCCCTCTGACCTCCACTGT